>NW_025856244.1:65226-119778 GCF_002878395.1 Capsicum annuum | reverse complement strand
TGGTTGTTGAATTCTTAGACTTTTTTTGAGTCACACTTATCTATATTATTATATGTTTGAATTACATTGCTATATGTATATTATGTTTCATTTGACTAGGTAAATGGGGTGGTCTCCAGTCCTAGTTGGACTTGAGATACCCATCATGGCTAGGTCCTGATTTTTGTCGTGACAAAGCTGGTATTATAGCCTAGGTTTGGTGTCATTGGGCATTTACAAAGCCATGTCAAGTAAAGTTTCTTTTATGAGTGTGTAGCACACCACACTTATAAAGGAGAGGTTAGGAGGCACTTAGGGAATTTTTCTCATTCCTTCATACTCTAGATTGTGCAATTGCATTGTCCATGTGGAAGTTTTCCAACTTCCTTCATTTTTCCAATTTATGGGCTATATCTCATTCTTAAGGTGATACAAATGTGAATAGCTTAGCTTCCCAACAGTGTGGTCCTTTTTGCAAGTGTTATCTAAAGTAATAGACTGGCTCAAGGACTTGAAAAAAGTCCATTAGTGTATTAAGGTGTATTGATTCAAGCATGTACCTATAACTTTATGAATTGTTCTTGTCAGCCTGAGGTAAGATGTCTAATTTATCCCTTTCAAAAAACTTATTGCAAATGTCTCACATAAAGGGAAAGATTTATATCTGAATATTGGAATAATATTTCTATCCTAAAGGTAGTTTAAATTGGGGTGTTATGACTTGTGAATAGTAAGGTGATCCCAAGGTTAGTGATATGAAGTGTTATATTTAAGAGTCGAAGTGAGGGTAACTGTTAGTGAAAAGTGTGATAGTTATAATTCCATGACTTTTATCTGAAGTGTCGGGGTTGGTACGCTCTTATGGTGTTAGTTAAGTAATATGCTCTTATGGTAGTTGGTAAAAGAGAGTGGTTAGTTACAACGTTCGCATCTTTAGTTAAAATAACAAAGGAATTCATGAGGACTAGATATCATAGTAGTGAAATAAATTATAGGTTGTGAATGGAAAGATTGGTCAACTAATAATTTATGAATTTAGTGTTCACTGGGGGAGATCATAGAAAGAGGGGACTCGGTGGTGTTTATATAATATTGAATATAGTTGGGGTGTATGCTTGGGTAAACAAATGTAATGTAAGGAGGTGAATGTTCTATAGACCACAATGGGTTAGGTAATAAGACTAAGATCGACTATCCTTATTAGGTAGTTTTAATACACTAAGGGTTCCTTGATTTTTATCTAGTAGTTATAAGTTGGTTTAGTAGGTGAGAAGATATGTAGGGTTTAGTAGGTGAGAAGATATGTAGTAAATTTTAAAGTGTAGTAGTAACATGGTGAAGAAGAATGTGCTTGTGGGCTGTAGTTAAGTTAAATAAGGTATTTAGGTGGATTTCTCTATTTGGTGAACTAGTATATTGTGCGGGAGATTTTGTTAGTGGTACATGATTGTTGCTAGATACTAATTTTGAACTTTAGATGTAAATTATGGTGATAAAAATGTTAGCTCGAGGATAGTGATGCAAGATTTGTGTGAGTGAATTAGTAGGTTTGATATAATGTGTGAAAGGGCTTAGGTTGATGACTTGTGAAATATTAGAGTAGGTAATTTTGATATATGCATGAGGTCTAGTGTTGAAGTAGAAATGGTGGCTAAATCATTAGATTGATAAGAGCCTTAGGATATAAGAATAGAGTGTACTCAGTCTTGAGTTGTGAGTGCAATATATGCTTAGCTTATGTCCTTAAATTTATAGAATGGAGAAGTTTAGGGAGTTGTTATAAGGTGTTATGTAGAGCTAAATAAAGGGAGAAATAGATAGACTACGTGAACTCTTGGTATAGTTTTAGAACTTTTGTTAAGTTATGAGGTTATAATATTAGAGGTGTAATACTAGTATTCTAAGGAGTTGAAAATGGAGTGTTAAGTGTTTAGGAGCACAAATGTCTATGCCTATGAAAATGTTAGTTATAAGGCAATGACTTTGGAGGTTTGAGGGAGTTAAGACTAATATACCTAAAGGAGGTGTCCTAGAAAGAATTTAGTGTTATCATATAAAAGTTATTGAGAGGTGTTTGTGGTCTTGTGCATAGTGATACCACACATTTTGTGGAGTGTTGTGCATATAGATTTAATAAAGGGATATACCTTCAAGATTGGGATAGTGACCTTTGAGCTAATACTCTAGCAAATTCCTCCTATTATGATTTAAGAGAATGTTCTACCAACATCCTACGTATTGAAATCGTGTCTATGCCTAAGTTCTAGTTCTCTATACAATCTATATCCATATTTTGACCCTCTAATTATGATCTACGTGTTTTGATGTGTGAATCCCTTCATGCTTATTGGATCATATCTTATGTCACAAGCCCCACATTGAGTAGTGCAATAAATATATGTTGTAATTGAATATTGTCACTCCTATTTAAAAAACATGTACTCTATTTCCTCGGTTACTCTTCTTGTGTTAGTGTGATAGTGGTTACAGAAGCATAGTAATATTTTAGATTAGAGAGTGGATTATCTTTATTGTAAAATTTTGGTGTGCTCGCTTGACCTAAGCTTATAGATAAAGTGGGAGGAGTGAGATGAAACTTTTGTTATGTGAAATAGTTTGGAGGGGAATATATGGTGAAAATATTTATGAAGGAGATAGAGTTTGTTGGGTTTTTAATAGGGAGATCCATAAAGGAGTGTAGTAAATATAGGCCTGAATATTGTGATTGGTAGATTCACAAATCATTGAGTTATGTTGCTAGTACTCTTGATTAAGGAATGATGTCATTTGATTATAGTAATAATACTGAGTAGTATTTGTTGATGGATGTAAGGTATAAAGACCTGTAGCTTAAGTTAGCACCTTTTAACTCTAGGTTAGGCTCTAATATAGAAGCAATAGATAGTTAGATTCAAGCTCTTGTGGTGATGTGTTTTATGGAGAAATTGTAAGATTGAAATGTCGAAGTATGGTATTCATAGTTGAAGAGTATTGCTATATGTGAGGGCTATTAAACATAACATTGGAGGTGGAGAATGTTTCTATTCTTATGTCCTGCTGAATCTTATTTCATATCTTGTATCAATCTTAGCCAAGTTGAGGATTCCTGGAATAATTTCATGCCTTATGTTGTTATGATAATGTTCATATAGCTCATGCCCATTTGGGATGTTAAAAGTGTGTCTTGGAATAATTTCAAAAATTTTAGAATGGATTCAGAGCTATTTTTGGATTCTGAGGTAGTGAGCCTCCATGATAACACCATGTTATGGAGGGTACTCTCCGTGATAAGTTGTGTAGAATGGAGGTTAGCCTCTGCGATAGGCAGCACTCTACGCCGAGCTGTAAAATTTCATCCAATTTTGATTTTCTCACTTGGGGTAAGGGGCTTTGGGTCTTTTACACCTTGTACAACCTTAGTCTCGTTGTCTCATGATTCGTACTTTCATAATTTACTTGGTGATGCCATGAAGACCTTTTCTTTTGATTCCTATATGTGTTTTGTTAAGGTAGAATTCTCAATGTGTTACATACTTTGTTCCTTACTTCTAAAGCTTCAAAAGATTCCAATCTATCATTCGAGGACAAATGATTCCAAAGGGGAGATAATGTTATACACCGCATTTTTGAGCTAGAATTCAGATTTTTATTCCTACATGTATAAACACAAATTCAATGATTCCTATGTAAATATGAGTGGCATGATCATTTACCGAGTATGTAAAGCGTTTTTAAGGTGAACAATGTTCATCGAAAACACTTAGAACAAAGTTGAGTTAAGAGCTTTTAATTCGACCAAATTTTTGTGTTAAATCCTGCAAGGGTCAACTTTGAACGTGTATAACTTCTGTAATATATGAAATTTTTTGTCTTTGTACAAACCAAATTAAAGATAATTATGACCCCTTTCCAATACATCTGATTTGTCCTTAATCAGATACCCGAGCAAAAAGTTATAAGCATTTTCGTGGGGAAACATTGAGGATCTCCGATTTTGCTTTGTCACGGAGGATAATATATGTGATAAGTAGCATGGCACATAGCTTAGCCTCTACGATAAGGTTCATTCCATGCTCAACCATTAAGCACACATTACATGTCCTTCGAGGGACCTCGTTATGAATTCGATTTTGGGATTCCATTAGCGTGCCCTACGAGTCTATTTTTTATCTGATTTTAGGTCCAAATTTTAATATTGCATATGAATATCATTTTACTCATACTAATACATAGATTATGAGTTTGATAGTATGATGATATTTTATGATTATGGAGCAAAAATGACTGGTTCGTGGACAGTTTGGGAATATGGTTTGGCATCGAGGTAGGCTTCGATCTACTTTTCTCTATGAGGTTGTGTATTGTATAGATTTCATGCTCTATAGGGATTATATGATAGGTTTATAGCTAGTAATATCATGAGTTGTTGTTTCTACGGGATTTTGAATAAAATTGTGACCCAAACTTTAGCCTAAGATCACTCGTTATGGTTGTAGGATCCTATTACACCGGATTATGAACTTGATGACCATAGATTTACATGAAGGACCCCTTTTTGTCTGAGAATTATCATTACTTAGTGAATTGGATGGTATTCTCAAATTTGATGCTTTTAGTAGCTTTATGCCCTTATTTACCTTAGCTTTTGGATTACGACGTAAACATATGTTAATTTATATATATTCTTGGTGTTGATTCCATGGTTATGATACCAGTTTGATACTAGGTTAGTATTCTATCCATAGAAAGGATGTGGTTAGAGTTATTGATGCATAGACTCTTATGGATGTATTATTTGAATATTGGTGATGGCTTGCATACATTTAGACAGATTTATGCTATTTAGTGATTCTTTCTTTTATGCTAAAAAGCCTGGACTCGAAGAGGGAGTCGATTCACGTACTTCACCATTTCCTGGATCCTTATCGCCTTTCCCCAGTTCACGCAACAGGCTAAGCCAGAAAGGAAGAGAGATTGCTATTGTTGTTAGCAGTTACAGCAGAGACAGAGATAAAAGAGTAAGAAGCCAAAGAACCTTTTGGCCGCCTTTAGCTCTTCTTGCCTACTTGGGATTTCCTGCGAGATCCGTTAAACCACCGGGACTGAATGGAATCCATTTGGAAGGATCTTATATTGAAAAGGCGATCAAAATGGTTCCAAATGTATGATTCCAGTTAAAACCATGCTTTCACTACTATTTTTTAAAAAGGGATTATTACTACATTTATTAACTTTAGAGTAGATTATTTGGAAATGGAAGTCGTACCACCTTTATTATAGAATAGTGTCATTTTAAACAAAACATATTACATTGGAAATTAGACTGAGGTTGATTCCAGATGATTATTGATCCACTTATTTTACTACAACTTATTCACTTTGGTCGAGGGAAATTTTGGCCCTTTTTACATTATCATATTGTTTAGTCTCATATTTGATCTTGTAATGGATTTCCATATATACACTTATTCATTTTTTGTTCAAGTTTGGAATCACCTAACATAATTTACACATCTCCACGATACTAGATGGGAAAAATTTGTTATGATGATTAATGAAAGTCCTATTTTGGGACCAGGCAGTGTATACAGATATTTTGATTCTCCTATAGGCTTCTTCATTCGATAAGCCACAGTACTTGAGAAGGATGGTCTTTGTAGGTCCTTCATCAGCGAGCTACAAAGATGGAAGAAGTATATACACTTGGTAAATTATGGCACTTGGGTTGGATAGAGTACTTGGTTTATCTTGCATCGCTCGGTTTACTTAATGTCTATCATTTATTCATATGCATCACTTATCACCAGTATAATTGTTTGGCACTTGTCTTTGATGGCCTTATCGGGTTTGTATAGATAGAAGTTATGGTCGTTGTTTGTGCCTTTGTGAACTTATAGGGCCTCGGTTGGGGTTCTTGGTTGTTCGATGATACAAGACAAAATACAAAATGACAACAATACAAAAACAAAGGAAACAATGGAAAACAAGACAATAAAGTAAAGGATAGATAGAATGACACAAGGGAAGGAATGTAGGCAAACCATAATATACTAAAATGAGGCCCTCAAGCGTAATCCAACTACAAGCACTAATTCTCTTATGAAGACCGAGAGGGACGTTGAACTGTCACAAACCACGTTTCTAAACAACCAATAAGCTCCAAACAAGCTTAACATAAAAATATTCACAAGTGTATACAAACATATCCAAAATCAACCAACCGTAAAATTAAAAGTGTCCTAGCTATTTTAGGCCAAAAGGCCTTTCTTGCAACTTGGGACCAAAAGTGACCCTAAATGTAACTTGGGCCCAAAAGTGACCCAAGAGCTAAAACAATCTCTCTCAAAGCCCAAGCTATCATCCAAATGCGGTGTTGCCCGTTCCTTAATTAGAGGATATCATCAAATATAGATTCTTTCCAAGCTATCCTTGATCATGTATATGATCCCCTAAAACAACAAAGTCTTGGATCCGTAGATGTGATCCTTGAAGCATCGATCCCAAAGTAGTAGAGCCTAATGAGCTTGTATCATCCTCCATTTCTTGAAGAGGATTCATCCTCGAATCCAACTCCTTTATCAACTTGTGGTTGCACCTTTCAAGTTTGGAATCCTTTGGTAAGAATTCCGTTAGGCCTTTAAGCTTATTTTCATAAGGCATTTTCCTTGTATCCTTCTTTGAGATTGTTTCATGAACCTGCAGAAATGAAGGAGTGATGCTTGGTAGCATCATGGTTACCAAGTAACAAAGGATCCATGTTGGAATTATCTTTTTCAATTTGGGAAGACTCATTGCGTAATTGGACATGTTCTTGAGGTCTTGGGGTACAATTTTGATGGTTGAACCCCGGTGTTTTGTTAATGAGTCATTTCTCCATGTTTCCTAATGTATCTTCAATTCGTGTCATGGATCCTTTTATTTTTCCCATCATTTATTGGATCCCCATGAGAGCTTCCATAAGGGTATCAATGGTTTCTCCACCCATAGCTTCTTAGTACAATTGAGAAAAGAGAGAAAACAACTATTGATGACTCATTTGAAAGATAAAGGTAAGGACTTTGAATTCAAGAATCAAAATAAGAAAGGAACAAATCAAAATGACAAAACAAACAAGAAATATAACACGAGAGACTTGAATTCAATAGTTAAACTAAGAAATCAAATATGAAATAAAGAAAAGCACAAGGTATTAAGGCACAGAACAAAGAACAGACAAGAACTAATTAAACAACTAAGTTGGTTATGGTTTAGTTGTTAATTAGTATCAAGAATCAAAGAAATGAAAGGATGAATTAAGAGATGAAATTAATGGAATAAAACCTGAAAAAAATGAATTTTTTTAATTTGATTTATTTTCACAAGGGTTGGAGATTCATTGGAGATGTGTTAGGGCTACCTAGGTGCACCTTGGGGGCATAGCAAATGCGGGGTGGACTGTTTTGAGGTGTAGGAGTAGGTTGGACAAAGGTTGAGGGAAGTTTAGTTACATGAGGGTGTTCCCTTACTGGGTGGACCTGATTTGGATGTGTGGAAGCATCCCAAACATAGGTCCAAGGTAGTCCAAACACAGGTCTGCCACTAGCTCACTTAAAGTACCATTTTTGTCCTCTTGTGGTCCCCCTTTGTCCTCTTCTTTGGAATATTCTATTGATCTTCAAAAAGGTGATTGTAAAAACACTTTTTTACACCTTTTTATTTACTTTTGGGGGTCAAACAACCAACTTTTTCCAACAATTCCTTTGGAAGAATTAAATTTCTCCAAGAACACCAAAACTTCAAAAATCTCTATCTCTTAAACCATTGATCGGAATGCCATGAAAGTTTGATCCAAGTCAGTTTTTTAACCTTATAAACACATTCCACACATCATTTTGTTCAAATTCACAACCAAAAATTTCATATTTTTAATTCCACCTTCAACCATTAAGCTTGAGCTCCCAACAATGGTAGATCCTCTGATTCACCTCCGATTGAGCTCAAATTCAAGGATTAGACTCTAATAGTGTTAGGGAACAAGAATCTAATACTAAAACACAAGAAAAACAACAAAATCAAAGACTCCAAATTTGACGTAAAGACAAAAAGTGAGTAGTAAAATTTTTTTGGGGATTTTTTATTTTTCAACACAATGAGACCCAAGATTGACTTTGTGGAAACAAAATCAAGCAGATCTGATACCGAAATGATACAAGATGAAAATAAAGAAACAAAAACAATATGAAAATAAGGGAAATAATGGAAATGAGACAATAAACTAAGGTATAGATAGAATGACACAAGAGAAGGAACGTAGGTAAACCACAATATACTAAATTGAGGCCCTTAAACATAATCCAACTACAGGCACCAATTCTCTTATGAAGACCGAGAGAGACATTGAACCCTCACAACCCATATTTCTAAACAACTAATAATCTCCCAACAAGCTTAACATAAAAACACTCGCAAGTGTATACAAATATATCCAAAATCAACCAAGCCTAAAATGAAAAGGGTAATAGCTATTTATAGGCCAAAAGGCCTTTATTACAACTTGGGCCCAAAAGTGAACCTAAATGCAACTTGGGCCCAAAGTGACCCTAGAGCTAAAATAATACAATGGGCGCCCATACTCTCTCGAAGCCCTAGATATCATCTAAATGTGGTGTCGCCCATTCCTTCCTGGGATGATATCACCAAATATAGCTTCTTTCCAAGCTATCCTCCATTCACTTATTTGATCCCCTAAAATGACCAAGTCTTGGATCCGTAGATTTTATCCTTTAATCATCAATCCCAAAGGAGTTGAGCCCATTGAGCTTATATCATTCAGGCAAGCTAGTTACATTATTGATGTATATTACTAATAGCTTATGGCAGGATGGTTATGGGCTGGTACCTGTGGTTTTCAATACATTTTTGATTCACTTCTATGTTATAGTAAGATACATTATTGTCATCTCATGATTAGTCAAACTTTGGTTAGGGGCTTTGAATATGCTAGTACTAGCTTCCTTATTTGTATATGATCCTCGAGATATTAGGTTGGCTTTCTCTAGCTAGCAACTTGAGTTCAGTTATACGTGTATATATATTTCTATGTATATATGGCATTACTATATATCCCTCCCATTCCTTATCTATTCTTATTGTTTAGATATAATATATATATATATATATATATATATATATATATACAAATTCTTTGGCCTTATACTATTACTATATATCATTCATCCTCTCTTCATTTATGTATGAACTAGTGATATACGGTATTGCACTTTATTCCTAAATTATTGGTAGAATTTGGAGTTTATCCTTATTATTTCATTGGAGTTATTATGTTTAATTTCTTGGATAATTTCTTGTATTTTATATTTTTGCTTTACATGTTATTTAGACTTGCATCTTGTTTAGAGCTTAGTCAGTTGGTGCCTACTAAGTACCACGTATTGGTACTCATACTACACTTTTGTAGCTTGCCAATCATTTATGTGTGCATCGTGTAGAGTAGTCATGGATCGGAGATTTAGGGTGAGATCCTGACATTTGAAGTATTCTTTCTCTATCTCTTAATGTTAGAATGATCTACATTTGGTATTTCATATACGACTTTGTATATATTTACTTTTGTATTTCACTTTGTACTCCTATTATATTATAAGCTCTTGTACAAACTTAAACTTGTTTTGGGGATATATTTACATTCTTTTTGTCTTCTTCTTAAATTATTACTCTTGGCTTCCTTTGTACTTGTTAGTTTGTTACTTGTTGTTTTGAACTATGGGGTAGCTTACCTACTAGTGGGTTATGTAGGTGACATCATTGAGAAATCAAGTCATGACATAAATATATAAGAATATATCCAACCAAATTCAAGGTATTTCCTTAAGGAAATTATTACCTCAAGTACCCAAATTTAATAGAATATATCCTTCCAGGATAGAATGATCCACTTTAGTAGAAAAGCGGTACCTCAAATTTGCTGAAACTTCGAACTCACTCAATGGTAGTAAATCACACAAGAATATTTTAAAAGTGCAAGAAAAATAAAAGAAGAAATTCTTAAAATTTCTATGGAAAATTTGAGGATTCAACATGTATATATAGCCATCAAGGTATTGCTTAAGAAGAGAAGAAATGGTTCAGAAAGATGTAACTCTTTGAAAAATTCACAACCCATTGTAAATATTATAACATCCAAAGTAAAAAGGTGTCATTTCAAATTGCATCCTATCTCTTGGTGTCATTTTGAAAAAACACCAATTCATATACCATTCACACCTCTAAAAAAACTAAAACATTTTAACAACATTATTTGTCTGTTGATATTTAATTATAGGCTAAGAAAGAAAATAAAGTTTGATCGCACAAAGATTCATTGTTTGATGTTGAATCAAGTCAAAGAAAAAGTTTTTCCAACTTTTGATAAAAGATTCATCTTTGAGTGAAGCTTATTTTCTTTTTCTTTTCTTTTTCTATTTATTTGGAATCAGTGAGTAGTTTTTTGTCAAGAAACTTTTGAAGTCACTTTTGATATGAAATTTGTTTTTTTTTTTATAATTTGAACTTCTTCTAAGTCAGTATAGACATGGGATAGGCTATATAAATTCTTCAACAAACCATCTATGGTAACCAGTTAAACCCAAGCAACTCCTAATATTTGATGGAGAGATGGGTTTAGGCCAATTCCTTACTGCTTCGGTCTTTTGAGAATCAACTCAAATGCCTTCACTGAAAATATATGATCAAGGAAAGCTACTAATTTCAACCATAATTCAAACTTATTAAACTTAGCGAATAACTGATATGATCTTTGAGAGTCTGTAAAATAATTCATAAATAGTCTGTGTGCTCACCCTTACTATTAGAATAAATGAAAATATCATTTATGAAGACTATGACGAACATGTCCAAGTACTGCTTGAACACTCTATTCATCAAGTCCAAAAAAGCTATAGGAGTATTTGTTAATCCAAAATACATAACTACAAATTTAAAGTGACCATACTAAGTTCTTAAGGCTATCTTTGGAATCTCTGACTCTGAGCTAATGATAGCCTGATCTAAGGTCTATCTTAGGAAAACAATTTTCACCCTGAAGTTGGTCGAACAAGTCATCAATCCTGGGGATGTGATACTTATTCTTGATTATGACTTTTTTTAACTGATGATAGTCGATGCACATTCTAAGAGGACCATCTTTCTTGTAAATAAAAAGAATTGGAGCGCCCCATGGAGAGACACTAGGCCTGATAAAACCCTTATATGGAAGTCCTTTCAACTATTTTTTAAAATCCTTAAGCTCGGTTGGAGCCATTTTGTATGATGGAATTGATACAGGCTGGGTATCTAGGAAAAGATCTATTCCAACATCAATTTCCCTCATAGGGGGACTTCGAGAAGATCATCAGGAAATAACTTAGGAAATTTATTCACTACAGGAATCGACTTGAGACTTGAGATTTTAGAACTTGAGTCCTTAACTCAAAAAAGATGATAGATTCATTCTTTTGAAATCATTTTCCTCACCTTAAGAAAGGAGACAAACCGACCTATAGGTATTAAGGTGCTGCACCCTCCATTCTACGACTGGATCATTAGTAAACTGTGGAATAACATGGGTGGGGCTAATCCATGCCAAGAATAACATCAAAGTCAGTTATCTCTAACTCAATAAAATTGACTAGGTTGACTTTCTAGGATACTATGAATGGGCAATTTTTGTATACCCGTCAGGCTAAAATAGAACTATCGACTGAAGTAGAAATTGAGAAGGGTTATGCTAAGATTTTGGAACCGACGCCAAAATATACTATTATATAAGAAGTCACAAAAGAAAGTAAAGCTCTGGGATCTCATAATTCATAAACATGAAGGTGAAAGACTTGCAACTTACTAGTAACCATATAAGGGGAATCCTCTTGATCTTATAGAGTTTAAAGGGCATAAATTCGATTCTGATGCTATCCACTAGCTGTAATAGAAGTGGCACCTTACTAAGTTAGGAGATCTACTAAAACTAATAAGGAGTTAGTCTGGCCCTACTGACTATCATTTATACCCCTCCACATACCCGTTGGGCAATCCCTTATCCTGTGGCCTATTTTTCCACACCCAACACAAACATCAATACCTTCCATACACTAACCCTAATGGTTGTTACCATATCTCTTGCAAATTGGGTTGTTGCGACCACTATTCATGTTGTCCTGAGACGTAGAGCTTGGTGCTCTATCACTAGCATCCTGGCTGAACTTAGGCACTGGACACTAGCACATGATGGTGCTGGGGTTGTAGATTTCGAGCAGAATTGAGAATGATTTCCACCCTCTAACCTTTGCTGAGAGAAATTAAAACTCTTAGTTCTGGCCTTATTATTTTTTATTTCCTTCTCTTTGATCTTATATTCTTCAATCTGTTGAGCATAAACCATCAACATAGAGAGGTCCGTCTCCTTAATCAACATAGCCATCCTACACTTCTTAACCATGTCCTTAGAAAGACCAGATACAAATTCGCTCATTCAGGCCCTAGAATCAGCCATCATATTCAAAGCATACCTCTCCAACTGAGTAAACTTGAGGGAATACTTCTTCACACTCATACTTCCCTACTCTAAGTTAATGAATGCTTACACTTTGGCTTCCCTTAACTCAAGTGGATAGAACCTATCCTAAAAAGTAGTAACAAACTCATCCCCATCCAAAGGCCTTGTATCGACACCTCTATCCTCCTTCTACTATTTAACATAGGCGTAAGACACCCCTTGTAATTGGTAAGCATCTAAGTCAGCATTTTAACTCAAGGTGACATCTAAATCTCAGTCACCTTCTACAAACTATCCAAAAATTCCTATAGATCCTCCTCAGTCTTGGATCCAAAGAACACCGGGGGATTCATCTGAGTAAAGTCTCAATCTAAGTTATTGTCGTATTCACTGGTAGGTTGGCTGGGGAAATAACTTAATAATTATTATGAGCATTCATAGCTCGGGCTAATGTTGTAATGCTTCCCTGAATTCAACATAAGAGACCTGCTCATTCAGAGGGTCTTCTTGAACTGGTGGGGGTGTTGGTTGATCCCTATTCCTCCTTCTGTTAGCCTTTCTGGGAGGCATTTTCTTTAAAAAGGTAGAGAATTGAGTTAGAAGAAGAAGTTTAATAGATCTTACACTCTATCATACGACATAAATAATAAAAGAAGTGAGACTTTACTAAAATGTTCTGTAGTCTCTCATCCATAAGTGTGGCACATTTCACACCCATGAACAAGAATCTACTTAATGCAGCTTTCAGACACCCTATGACACTTTGAACCTTGTTCTCTGATACCAATTTTGTCAACGTCACAGATTACTCCCTAGTCATAACATAGTGCTTAGAGTCATAAGTGACCCCAAGCTAACTTATAGCCTAGCATGACATAACAATTTCTAAAAAATAAGAGTATATTGGCTGAAAGATGAAATAAAAATAACTTATAAAATAATAATAATAAAATATACAGCACTATCCAAAGTTGGAAATAACCATGTCTGACTCAAATAATTACTAAAAATCTAGACACATGTCTGACTATCTGAAAGCCTCTAACTCATAGTGAGTTGTTAGGACAAGCCTCCAACTAACTCTGACTAACTGAAAAAATGAAGCACTAAAAATAAACAATTGATAACTAGTCCTCAACTAATGAGGACTCACCAAGACTACAGCTGAGTGACGCATGGATGTACTAAGAGTGGTCCAAGTACTGAATGTCCAAACCTATATAATGAGACAAAATAGCACAAAGAAGTATGTGATCAGCACTTTAAATGTACTAAACATGTGAGATAGAAAAGCTCTAATATATATATAACAAATATGAATGCATAAACATGTAAAGTGAATGTAAGACCAAGTATAAACATGTGCTGAATAAACTGAATAATTAGGTAACTGGATATTTGGTCAAGCAAATCTGGATGGAACATAAACTAAAATTAAACTGAGGACTGTGGGAACTAATAATAACCGACATACCCCAACCTGAGCAAATCAGGGTCCAACCTATAACCTTAGTTAGAAGGGTGTAATACCTTGCCAAGGGTACATACATTGGCTGGCGTGGATCCACTAAACTGATGTCCCAAAGGACAAGGGTGTCATGCCTCTACTAATGACAGACCCCTTATAATCTACAATGGCATTGTAGTTCTAGAACTTAGGGACTGCTACTAACGGTCTCATGTCAAACTGATGGGTGAGCTTTTATCTCTACATTTACTCGGTGCTAAGTATTACTCCTAACTGAATGACACTAAAGTATAAACTAAAAACACGAGCTGGTTACTAATATGGTCAAGTCATGGTATTCTGAAAATAATAATCTATGTATAATATAGAATGCTCTAGAATTTGTAAACTGGTAATATTTAAACTCCTAGGTATCATGTGTTCATAACCCACCAGCTTTGACCAATGCAATTGAACATGATAACAATTACGAAGCATAATAAGGAGATTTCACAATTTAAAGCTAACAAATTCAACAACTTGTCATGATGGGGATATTCATGATTTTGAACATGGAGAATCACTAATCTCGGGTAAAGTACATATTTAGGGTTTGATTACACACATAAAATGGTGCGAGCAAGGAAAATTATATTTGACCTGGAACCCAATTCAAGGTAAAGGGAGTTTTTGCTTGAAATTTAAGAGTTCTTGGGACCTTCTCCTTGATGAAATCACACATGCTTGAAGTGAATTCCTTAGGGAATTTCTTGAAACTTGTACTTGGACTTGAAGAACCTTAGTTTGTTTTGGAGAAGAAGAGAGTCGCTTTCTTTTTTCTAAGTGTAATGATTTTGGAGTTTTTGGAGAGTTAAGGTAACTTCAATCCCTTAAAAACTGAAGTTGGAGTGTCCAAACAATGTGGGTTTGGGGTTAAAGGGATGGGAAATTACCAAAAGCCCCTTTCAAAATCATGCAGAGATTTTTGGTTCCAGTCATCATGACTCACCTAACTACAGGTTATGACTGGTTACTAGTCGTGGTCTGAGTCATAACTTGAGGTCCTGAGTTTTAAGCCCTCACTACTAATAAAATGACTCCCCCCTTAACAGCTCATTAGGTTTGATAATGAGATGTCATGAGTAGTCGTGGTCTGAAACTTAATTTTTTGGATTTTTACTAGTGTAGCAATGGGTCCATGCAATGACTTGTTATGTATCATAATCAATCATGAGATGGAATCGTTGCCATTAGGCCAAAATTTGTAAAACACCCTAAATTTTGGCCCTTGGAAATTTCTTGAGCCTTGAGCTCACAGCTTTGGTTAGGACTGGACCCTCTGAGTCGTAAAATATCTTGATGACTCATTGGGATGAGTTATAACCAAATCAATTAGTAGGTCTCTTGACTATACTCTGAGTACGATTGGCTCACTAAGAGCCGTAAGGATATGTTATGAGTTATTAGGTGCAATCATAGGGTGTCAAGTGTATATCCCAATTTGTGTTTTGTGTTGACTACGATTGGAGCCTACGAGTTGCAAGGGTCTTATTACAAATGGGTTGGTCGAGTCATAATGTCGATAATGTGGGGTTCTTGGTCACTGTCTTAGTTATGATTTATGGTAACGAATTTTAAGGTATGGTTATGAGTCGATAATTGACTCGTAGTCAAAGGTAACACTTTTTTAGTTTTTAAGTTGAGGGTACTCTGGACATTTCCCATGTTAAGCTCTTGGACCCCATAACATAAAACCTTCTTTGGAACTTTGTTATCATGTCATTCCCAATAAAACACTCCCAAATTCTGTAATACCCTATATTTCTCAAACTTAATTTAGCTCTAAGTACAAGAGTATTCCTACCTAAACTTTTTAAAATACTTACTATTTTCCAGTTTTGAGATTACCTATGCGTAGAAAATTCAGTCAGCTTCCTAATGATATAAAATCTGCCCAAATTCCATACTCAAGTGAAATGTTAGATCCATTTTTGTAAAGAAGTGTGCTAACTGTCACTTCAGCGCATCGCGGAGACTAGCCAAATGGTAATGGTCATTTTCCAGTAAGCCAATGTTATACCACCGCATCGCGCCACCAGCTAAATTCCCAATCGTTATTTTCCAGTGTTCCCTCGCGATCAAAGCACATTGAGCCAAGAGGTAAATTCGTATGCAATGAGCCGGCGCGATGGCACCGCGTCGCACCAAACTTCCAATTCCTAGTAATCTAATTTCCAGTGGCGTCACGCCAGCATAAAAAATTAGGATTTTTATATTCTTTGATTTTAATTCAGGGGTTGTTTGGTCAGTTCCTAAAATCCCTAGTCATCCTAAACACCAGATTAAAGACCTAAATAGCCTATTATCTCATTATTTATTCACTTCTCTCAAGAAATAAATCATTCTCTCTCAAGAGGCAAAAATCATAGCTTCAAGAATCAAGGCTAACTTTCAAGAATTTCTTCAAGAACCTTCAAGAATTAACATTCCAAGGTATGTTAGGTGTTCATCTATGAGTTTTTTTCACCTATAGAGTTCAAGAATCCCTTTTTGAATTTACAAGATCTCAGAATTATGAATTCTATGCTTGAAATTGGATTGTATTCATGTTCATAACATTAATTGAGTTCTAATCCATGATTAATTGTGGTTGCCATGAAATTGAAACAACATGTATATTGAATTGTGTAATTTCAATGTTACAATCCTTGAGTTTGCCAGTTTGGACATTGTCGTTAAAATATTTATATGATATCCATGATTATGTGCATTAAGTTATGCTCCTCAAGTATTTGATAAAATGTCCATGTGAATTAGATGGTGAAATCATGACATGCTAGTATATGTACAAGCTTATGCTTTACATATGTTTGATAAAATGTCTCTATGAATGAATTATGGACAAATGTACATTGTTATATTTCTTAAGATAATGTTATGCTCTACTTTTCATGCTATCGAGTCCTGGGGGTATTTAATACCCAAAAATCTAACTGTTTACCTAGAGCTACAGTAGTTACAGAATAGTATCATCATGTCACTATAAGTATGACTCAGTTAGTTACAGAACTCAGTAGTACTTAGTCAGCAATAAAACTCAGTAAAACTTAGTATCAGTCCAGTCTAGTTCAGTATAATAAGTTTAGGGTCTATTCAGTTGGGAGTAGCATTCAGCACCGAGTGAACCCAAGGATGGGGGCTCACCTGCCAGTAGATGGTGTGATCCTTAGAAGCAGTCCTTATATTCCAGAAGTACATAGCCAGCGTAGGTTGAGAGATCAACCTACCATTTGAGGGTTGATGAGTTATTTTAACCTGCCAGTTAAGTATTCCAATATTCTCATTAGAGTACCTACCAGATGAGGGAAACTCTTCAGCTTGTCTTTACCCATGGCATGGTACTGACACCCTTCCAGTTGGGGTTACAGGTTGGATCCTAAATCTATTCAGAAAAGGGGCATGTCGGTTAGATGATTACTTTCCACAGTTCCAGTTTCAATTTTAGTCTCAGTAGAGAACTCTATTCAGTTATACAAAATCAAGACTGTCAGACACAGTCAATCAGTATCAGTAACTCAGTTATAAGTAATCTCAGATATCAGTTATACAGTTATCAAAACTCAGTACTCAGCTTTAGTAAAAGCTCAGATACAATATATATACACGTATATGCATAATATTGCATACTCAGTACTTACAGCAGTTTCAATTATCTATGTATTCTCACTCAGTTATCCCATATCATTTAGTCAGTTATTGTTAATATATATGAACCTTTGTATTCAACCTTACCTCATCTATCATACCAGTACATTCCATGTACTGACGCATACTCTTTGTTTATGCTATGATATCTCATATCATAGGTTCGGACGCTCAGGTTCCTAACTACGCATAGATAAATTCAGTTATCAGCAGCAGTTTTAGTAGTGAGTCCTCATCTATCGAGGGCATGATTTTATTTCAGTATTTCAATTTATTGGCATTACTACAGTTGGAGTTAGTTGGGGGCTTGTACTATCAAATCCACATGCAGACAGTTCAGCTATTGGCTTTTCAGACTAGATTATCAGACAGTATTTAGTTTTGTAGATTATTATTACAGTTGATATTCTTTATCAGTGTTTTCATATTTGAACCTTATGGCAATTTAACCTATTTTCTACACTATTTTTAATATTATTATTTAGTGCTCACAACAAATATCATTTATGGTTTAGTTTGTGGTGCTTTAGGGTCGTAAGCACCGTGTAGCATCCGGGGTACAGACTCAGGGTATTACAAACTTAGTATTAGAGACTAAGGTTCAACAGAGTCCTAGGGAGTTTGAAATACACATCAAGTAGAGTCTTGTGCATAGGTGTGTAGCGCGCTACACTTATGGGCAAGAGGCTATGAGATGTTTTTGGAAAAGTTTCCCTTCTTTCAGTATTCATGTCATGCGAGTGAGCATGAGCTAAAGTTAATTGTTTCTTTCTTCCATTTATAGAATATGCCTCCCAAAAATACTAACGGAAGAAAGATCAGAAATCAGTCAGCACCTCATCCCATTTAGGTAGATCCCCTAGACGAGCATGTCTCCCATGTAGAATTCAAAGCTGCATTCACTACTCTAAAAAATTTCGTAATAGCTCAGAATAAATGGACAGCTGCTGTTCAGGCCAACCCAGTGGCCAATACTGCTGCAGCCAAGATTTGGGACTTTACCTGAGTGAATCCTCCCCTATTCTCAGGATCTAAGTTAGAAGAGGATCCCCAGGAGTTCCTCAATCAGGTTTAAAAAGTCATTGATATAATGGGGTGACCTTCATTGAGAGTGTTGAGTTAGCTACCTACCAGCTACAAGATATAGCTTATATGTGTTTTAAGCAGTGGAAGGTAGACAGGGGCATGGATGTAAAGACCATAGAGTGGGAAGGGTTTGCTACTGCTTTTCTAGATAGATTCTTTCCCTTAGAGTTGAAAGAAGCCAAGGTGTTAGAGTTCATCAATCTTATGCTAGGCAGTATGAGTGGGAAAGAGTATTCCCTTAAGTTTACTCAGTTAGCAAGGTATGCTCCCTATGTAGTAGCAGACAGTAGGTCCAGAATGAGCAAGTTCGTGTCTAGGGTGTCAGATAGTATGGTTAAGGAGTGCAGAACTACGATGTTGATTAAAGAGATGGAATTATCCAGGCTCATGGTCCATGCTCAATAAATATAAGAGGCTAAGAATAGAGAAAGAGAGGAAGAACAAGAGATCTAGAATAGGTAGCTTCAATATCAATCAGTCTAAGTCAAAGAGCAATAATCATTCCCAGCTTCGTCCAAAGTCTTCGGTTCCAGATCTATCTTCAGCCAATGCTCCAGTACCTAAGTTCAAAAATAGTAACAAAGATAGGGCACCAGGATCTAAATCTAAGGGTAGTGTCAGCAGTGCTCGAACAAATCCTCTTTGTCAGACATACGATAGAGACCTCAGAGTGTCGTCAGCGCTGGCAGTGATGTTTGCTTTAGGTGTGGCAAGCCAGGCCATAGAGTCAGAGATTGTCCTCAGTCAGGTTCTCAGGGTCAGTATAATCATCCTTCAGCTCAGTTCGACCACCCAAATTAGCAGGGTACCACTTCTAGTGCCACCAGTGGGCAACGCTTAAATAGGCTTTATGCACTTCAGTCCAGATAAGATTAGGAAAATTCTCTTGATATAGTCACTGGTATATTACATATCTTCTATTTACATGTTTATGTCTAGCTAGATCCAAGAGATTCTTTATTTTTTAGAACTCCTTATATAGCCATTAACTTTGGAGTTAGTCCAAAAATCTTAGTAGAGCCTTTCTCAATTTCTACCCTAGTTGGTAAATCTATCATAGCCCGACGGGTATATAGAAACTGTCCGATTATGATATCTCAGAAAATCACTT
This sequence comes from Capsicum annuum, assembly GCF_002878395.1. Taxonomy (NCBI): domain Eukaryota; kingdom Viridiplantae; phylum Streptophyta; class Magnoliopsida; order Solanales; family Solanaceae; genus Capsicum; species Capsicum annuum. The sequence goes on along the minus strand of NW_025856244.1, from coordinate 99,921 downwards.
CAGCAGACTTAGTAGAATTAGAGATAATAGATTTTGATGTTATCTTTACATAGATTGGCTCCATTCATGCTATGCCTCAGTTGATTGTAGAAATAGAATAGTTCATTTTTTGTTTCCAAATAAATCAGTCCTTTTATGAAGAGGTAGTACTACAGTGCTTAAGGGTTAGTTGATTTCATACCTTAGAGCGAGAAAATTGATATCCAAGGGATGTGTCTATCATGTTGTATGAGTCAAAGACTCTAGTTCAGAGACTCCTAGTCATGAGTCAGTTCTAGTAGTAAATGAATTCACTGTATATTTCCTGAACATCTTCCCGGAGTTCCTCCTATAAGAGAAATAGACTTCAGAATAGACCTTCTTCCAGACACTCAGCCTATATCTATTCTGCCATACTGGCTCCAGTAGAACTCAAAGAGTTAAAAAAAATAGTTAAAGGACCTTTAGATAAGGGGTTCATCAGACCCAACATTTCCCCGTGGGATGCACCAGTCTTATTTATGCATAAGAAAGACAATTCATTTAGAATGTGTATAGACTACCGTCAGTTGAACAGAGTCACAGTCAAGAATAAATATCCACTTCCTAGAATTTATGAATTGTTTGACCAACTTCAGGGTGCTAGTTACTTTTCTAAGATAGACCTCAGGATAGGCTATCATCAGCTCAGAGTTAGGGAATACGACATTCCAAAAACAACTTTCCAAACCCAGTATGGTCACTTCAAGTTTCTAGTCATATCCTTTGGTCTAAAAAATTTCCCAGCAGCTTTCATGGACTTAATGAATCACGTGTTCAAGCAGTACTTGGACATGTTCATTATAGTCTTCATCAATGACATTCTTGTCTATTCATGTAGTGAGAATGAGCATGTAGATCACCTCAGAATCGTACTTCAGACTCTCAGAACTCATCAGTTGTTCTCCAAATTCTATAAGTGCAAATTTTGGCTAAAGTCAGTAGCATTCCTTGGTCATATTGTTTCCGGTGATGGCATTAGATTTGATCCTCAAAAGATTGAGGCAGTGAGAAATTGATCTAGACCCATCTCTCTATTAGATATCTAGAGATTCTTGGGTTTAGCTAGATATTACCATCAATTTGTTGAAGGGTTTTCATCTATTGCATCCCCCGTGTCTAGATTGACTCAGAAAAAAGTCTAGTTTTAGTGGTCAAATTCCTGCGAGAGGGGTTTTCAGGAGTTGAAGACTCAACTCACCTCAGCCCCAGTCTTGACTCTACCAGATGGTTTAGATTGGTTTGTTGTGTACTGTGATACATCCAGAGTAGGTTTAGGTTGTGTCCTCATGCAAAGAGGTAAGGTCATATCCTATTCCTCCAGACAGCTTAAGGCCCATGAGAAGAATTACTTGACTCATGTTCTTGAGTTAGCAGCTATGGTGTTTGCCTTAAATATTAGGAGGCACTATTTATAAGGGGTGTATGTTGATGTGTTCACAGACCACAAAAGCTTACAGTATGTCTTTTCTCAAAAATATTTGGATTTGCATCAGAGAAGGTGGTTAGAATTGTTGAAAGATTATGATATGAGTGTTCTATATCATTTAGCCAAGGCCAATATAGTGGTTGATGCTCTCAGTAGATTATTGATGGGTAGTGTTTCTCATGTTGAGAATGATAAGAAAAAGTTAGTTTAGGATGTTCATTAGTTTTCCTGACTAGGTGTCCGCTTAGTTGATTCAGCAAAGGGTAGTGTATAGGTGTAGAATAGTTTAGAATCATCTCTAGTTTCTTAAGTGAAAGAAAAACAGGATAGAGATCCTAGTCTAGTAAAGTTGAAAGAGTCATCCAGAGATTAGAAAGTAGAGGTTTTCTCCCAAGAAAGAGATGATGTGTTGCATTGCCAGGGTTGTTTATGTATGCCAGGTATAGATGACTTGAGGCAATGAATTCTTGCAGAAGCGCATGGTGTATGATACTTGATTCATCTAGGGGCCACTAAGATGTACCGCGATTTGCGGAGGATCTATTGGCGGAGTGGGATGAAAAGAGATATTATAGAGTTCATAGCTAAGTGCTCTATATGTCAGCAGGTTAAGATTGAGCACCAGAAGCCTAGTGGGTCCATGTAGGAGTTCAGTATACCCACATGGAAATAGGAAGAAATGAACACGAACTTTGTGACAGGTTTGCTTCGTACTCATCGTCGGCATAATTCTATATGGGTTATCATAGACAGGATGACCAAATCAGCTCATTTTCTGCCAGTTCATACCTCTTATTCAGTCGATGACTACGCCAAACTCTATATTAGAGAGTTGGTTAAGTTACACGGAGTCCCAATATCTATCATCTCAGATAGAGGTACCTATTTACCTCTCACTTTTGGAAAGCATTCCAAAAAGGTCTTGGTACCCAAGTTCACCTTAGTACAACCTTTCACCCTCAGACAGATGATTAAATAGAAAGGACCAGTCAGACTCTAAAAGATATGCTAAGATCCTGCATTATCGATTTTAAGGGTAGTTGGGATGACCACTTACCTTTGATAGAATTTGCATACAATAACAACTATCACTCCAGTATTCAGATGGCTTCGTTTGAGGCTTTTTATGGTAGGAGATATAGATATCTAATTAGTTGGTTCAAGGTAGGTGAGGCCGCAATAGTAGGGCCTGATTTAGTGTTTAATTCCTTAGAGAAGGTTCAGTTGATCAGAGAAAGGCTTAGGGAATCCCAGAGATGACAGAAATCATATGCAGATGTGAGAAGAAAGGATCTCGAGTTTGAGATCGGTGATTTTGTATTCTTGAAAATATCTCCCATGAATGGGGTAAAGAGGTTTGGTAAGAAGGGAATGCTCAGTCTCTGATATGTCTATCTTTATAGAGTTCTCAGTTGTTTTGAAAATGTAGCTTATGAGCTCGAGTTTCCTTCAGATCTAGCTTCAGTACATCGAGTGTTCCACATCTCCTTGCTACAGAAATGCATTGGTGACCCAGTAGTCATAATTCTCTTAGAGGGCATAGATATTCAGAATGATCTCTCTTTCGAAGAGGTTCTAGTCTAGATTTTCGATTATCAGATTTGAAGACTGAGGAACAAAGAAGTTTCCTTGGTCAAAGTTCTTTGGCGGAATCAGTCCGTTGAGGGAGCTACTTGGGAAGCACAAGCAGATATACGAACTAAGTATCCTAACCTCTTCTCCGCAAACTTAGAGTCGGTTTAAGGTAATAGTCTTCCTAAGCTCTACTCAGTTCCATGTTCTGTTATAATTATAAACTTGGTATTCTTTACCGTTGTATATCCAATCATGCATTCACAAATCAGTTCAGTCATGTACCTATGCATCAGATATGCATGTTCAGTATGAAAACTCAGCTTGTCAGTAGCTTCAGTCATGTACCCATGCATCAGATATACATGTTCAGTATGAAAACTCAGCTTCTCAGTAGCTTCAGTTATATACCCATGCCTCAGATATGCATGTTTAGTGGGTAACCTCAATCTATCAGTGTTTCTCAGCTTAATCAGTCTCATTCGAGGATGAATATTCTTAAGAGAGAGATATTGTAATACCTCGTATTACACAAGCTTAATTTAGCTCTAAGAATCCCTTTTTAAACTTACAAGATCACAGAATTATGAATTACATGCTTGAAATTGGATTGTATTCATGTTCATGACATTAATTGAATTTCAATCCATGATTAATTATGGTTGCTATGATATTGAAATAGCATGTATATTGAATTGTGTAATTTCCATGTTACAATCCTTGAATTTGCAAGTTTGGACATTGTAGTTAAAATGTTTATATAATATCCATGATAATGTGCATTAAGTTGTGCTCCCCAAGTGTTTGATAGAATGTCTATATGAATTAAATGGTGAAATCATGACATGCTAGTATATGTATAAGCTTATGCTCTACATGTGTTTGATAAAATGTTTCTATGAATAAATTATATACAAATATACATTGTTATGTTTCTCAAGATCATGCTATGCTTTACTTTCATGCTATCGAGTCCTGGGGGTATTTCATACCCAAAAATCTAGTTGCTTACCTAGAGCTACAGTAGTTGCAGAATAGTATTAGTAGAACTCAGTCAGTTACATAACTCAGTAGTACTCGATCAGCGATAGAAATTAGTAAAACTCAGTATTAGTCCAGTCTAGTTCATTATAATCAATTCAAGGTCTATTCAGTTAGGAGTAGGATTCAGCACTAAGTAAACCCAAGGATGGGGGCTCACCTGCCAGTAGAGGGTGTGATCCTTAGAATCAATCCTTGCATTCCAAGACTACGTAGCCAGCGTAGGTTGAGACATCAACCTGCTAGTTAAGGGTTGATAAGGTGTTTTAACCTGCCAGTTGAGGGTTCCACTATTCTCATTAGAGTACCTGCCAGATAAGGGTAACTCTTTAGCTTGTCTTTACCTGTGGCATGGTACTGACACTCTTCCAACTGGGGTTATAGGTTGGACCTTAAATCTATTCAGAAAAGGGGCATGTCGGTTAGATGATTACTTACCACAATTTCAATTTTAGTCTTAATATAGAACTTAGTTCAGTTCTACAGAATTAGGACTGTCAGACACAGTGAATCAGTATCAGTAACTCAGTTATCAACAATTATACATATCAGTTATACAGTTATCAGAACTCATTACTCAGCTTCAGTAAAAGCTCAGATACAGTATACATACACATATATGCACAGTATTGCATACTCAGTATTTATAGTAGTTTCAATTATCCATGTATTTTTACTCAGTTATCCCATATCATTTAGTTATTTATTGTTTATGCATATGAACCCTTGCATTCAGCCTTAGCTCATCTAGCATACCAGTACATTTCACGTACTGACACATGCTCTTTCTTTATACTATGTTGTCTCATATCATAGATTTGAATGCTCAAGTTCTTGATCGCACATATATAGATTTAGTTATTAGCAGCAATTGCAGTAGTGAGTCCTCATACATCGAGGGTATGCTTTTATTTTATTAGTTTAGTTTATCAGTAGTACAGTTGTCAGAGTTAGTTGAGAGTTTGTCCCATCAACTCCACATGCAGATAGTTCAGTTAGAGGCTTTTTAGACTAGATTATCATACAGTATTCAGTTTTGCAGATTATTATTACAGTTGATATTCTTTATCAGTGTTTTTAGATTTGAACCTTATGGTAATTCAACATATTTTCTGCATTATTTTTAGTATTATTATTCAGTGCTCATAGCAGATATCAGTCATGGGTTAGCTTGTGGTCCTTCGGTGTTGTAAGCATTGTGTAGTATTTGGGGTACAGACTCGGGACATTACAAATTCTCTCTCAAACTCTCTATTAAAGTTAAGGCTAGGGGTTCAAATAAAGTAGTCATCTAGGGTTCTAAGGGTGCTATCTCATCCAAATTTCTTGGTATTTCAGGCATGTTACGCTTCCCTCATTGCCAATTTTGTAAAAGCATGTGATTTAAAGTATTGTTTATGAGATATTAATGTTAGGTTTTTAACTATGGGTTGAGGGTTATTAATATAAATTTCTTAAATGTTTTTTCCATGATATTTATAAAACTAATATGCCTAAATTGATGGTTGGTAAATGATTTGGGGAGCAAGGGAATGGTTGATGGAAATAGGGGTACAAATAAATCTCCAAACTGATTGTTTGGTATAGAAATCGTTAATAATCTCAACTCGCTTGTATAAAAGATTTTGGTTTATGCATTACCACTTAGCTTGGCTTGTTTCTTGAAACTAATACATGGTAAAATGGCTAAATTGTTAGGGAATAACTATGAAAACCTTGCGGGGTACATAGAAATCCCCCAAGAGATTTTAATAATGGAGTCTGCGGGGTACTTGGGAATCCCCTAAGTGTGGGCTAATGAAACCGCTTGCAAGCTATGGTCGGTATAACGATACCACTTAACAATGCCTTAATATTTGACTCCTGAAATTAGTGGTTGAATTATGTGTTAAATATTTTAATTGGAAGATAATGGGAGTTGTGTTAGCTAGTCATAAAGGTGTGAGTCCGAAGGGCTGATATTGGAAATTCATGTTTTTCGACCTAAGGGTTGTCTTGATGACCATGTACTTATGGGTTACAAGGGAATCCCCCAAGTTCTCATACATACATATATAAATATATATGTATCATGGAGGGTGAAGGGTACAAGGGAATCCTCGGTTATCTATGATAACTCCGGTTCGTGCAGCTAACACACACTGGGGCCCGTGCAGGGGATAACAATGGATCCATATAGTCCGTGGGTGGAACTATGATAGTAAAGATACACAAACTCAGGTTAAGGTTTTAAAAGTTCATGATAAGCTCATTCTTTATCCCAGCATTATATATATGTAGATACATGGATATGCATAGATATGTACATGTGCTTTGGTTTGACTTGGTTTTGAATTAACGGTATTATTTTATCCTTATCCCTAAGTTACATGCTAGCATTCACTCTGCTAACCGTTTTCGATCGCTGTATCCTCATGCGATGTAGAAAGTATCCATACTTCTACTTCTCCTGCATAGTGGCTAAGATTCAAGATCAGCTCGTGAGTAAGACTGAAGTGGCGATCTTTGATACTTCAAAATACCCTATTTCATGCTTTGTATTTTTTATGTCTTTAATATTCCTTTTGGTTTTGACTTTGGCTATGGTCGAGGTCATGTCCCGATTGGATATTCTTTAGTTTTAATTAAAGTCTTTGTTGGACTATGTTGCTTTCAAATGCACATGCAAGTGCACGTGATCGTACAACTAATATAGTGACTTAGACAGTCAGATATCATTCCCACGAGGACTAAGCAACTAGAAATTTAACCAACTTTTAGTTTTAGACAATAAGGTATTAAGTGTTGTAAAATATCAAGATGATTGTAAAATTGTGAATAAGAATGTAAATTAATAAATAAGAAATAATAATTTGTGACAATAGCAAAGCAAGCAACGGTTGTAAACAGTAACAATGAGAATTCTAGGGTTGAGGAAAATCTAGCAATCATACAATTCTATCTTCTTATCGCATTCTAGTTGGTTATCGGGTTATTGATTTGCAAGGTTAATGGTATGGTCTTGGTCTCGCCACCTCAAATTTTCTATCTATCTAAATATTGAAACTAAAACTCCCATAAAGATGAAACAATTCATCTAGATGCATATATTTATCTTCTTGGAATTAAACCAAACAAGGCTCCTAGGTATATCTTATCCTAGGTGCTAATTCAAATCCTCTATTTAATAAAAGGATGAGAACCTTACTCCTTAATTTCTTCATTCTATTCCACGATTCTCCTCCCAAATTCGCATAAAAATATAGATTTATTCTAATGAAGGCCACTCATCAAAATAGTAAGCTCAAGAAATTAAGAATAACCCATCTAATAATCCAATAAGTAACTATGATAAATAAAATCAAAGAGTAATCATGTTCTTGACCTCAACCCTAGAACAAGGGTGTTTAGCCACTCATGTTTGAATTCAACATCCAAAAAAAGCAATTATTCATACCGAAAACTAATCTTGAAGTGAAGAGGTTCAAAAGATATTCTAAGAACCCTAAAAGAGAGATTTTTGTGCTTTTCTGCCACTACTGTGTTTACCAAATGTGTCTGAATTATGTTCACATTTTCCTTATATACTAGGACAAAACTAGCCTGCATAGGAATAATCGATGCATCGCGTCACTTATCACGTTGCTGACATCAACACGTCGTGTCGTGTATCGTGTTGATAAGCCCAAAGTGTCGCGTTGTCTGACACATTGAGGAGAGACGCGATGCATCACTATCGCGTTGGCTCTCTAGAACTTCACTTCAAAATTTCTGCTAAGGCATGGTCCTTTTCTTCTACACTTACTCTAGCTCTTCTCTGAATTCTTTTTGACCTACTAAAAATGCCTTTCCTCATTAATATAACCAATTCCACAGCATCAATCATCATCCACAGCATCAATCATCAGTTTCTCCATATCATGTCCCCAATTTAGTCCAAATCCATTAGAAATTCACCCTGTATCACTAATCACGTTGGTTAGATACAAAACACAATTAGGGCTCAAGTGTAATAACAATAACACTTTTTAGCTCTTGAAATAAGTCCAAATATAGGCGAATACGTCCGACATCACCACCGCACACTTACAACCTTGTTTGTCCTCCAACAATCACAAACATAATACTTAAATAAGTTTCTCATCACAACCTAAGAGTTATACTTGCGTTGGGCCCCTACAATTTATAACAATGACTTTTCATCTCAAAACATGTCAAGAATACTTTTATGCACATGAACAATTTGTTTCAAACCTCATCATCTCAACAGTGACATCCGATTTATTGGCAAACTTAATCAATCACTGAATCAAACCACACAATAAGTAATCTGGACTTTCATCCGTATGCTCCCTCACAACAAGAAAGTTTTCCCATACCACTCACAATATTTCAATATTTCTTATGAGGAAAATATCAAAATTCAATCACTCACTCTCAACAAAGAATTCACACATGATAGATAATGAACAATAACCTTGCCCTTAGTGTACTACTCCACTAATAGTCGGATGTTGAAATATAGGATCAATTAGGTCTTCCATGGTTGCAATGTAGACTAAGGGATAGGTAGGAACTATTTAGGAAATAGTGATGAATCTCCCTAAGCGCTTTAATACACGTCAATCTTCAATCAAAATCATATTCTATCAACCCAATTTTCACTTTATTACCTTTACACATTATTTGTTTCACCCAATCTCATTAAGCACATTAACATAAACTATGGTGGGACATTTTTCTTTTGCATCATGATTCAATTTTCAGTTCTCCTTCACACAAACCTTTTACTGTTACGTACCCCTATAATAGCCACCCTCAACTAAAGCTATTTACCTTGGTTGAGGTACATAATGTCCAAAATGGACCTGAGCCAAAATAGGTTCATTGTAACCCAACTAGGCAATGAAAAAAACTGAACTTCCTTTAGAACTTTAATCTCCCAACCACAACAATTGTGCACCAATAACTTAAAATTTAGGGGCCTCACTTTCACCTTTTTCCTACTTTAATTTTGCACTCCTTACTCATTTATTTTTTAATACTAAAGCACTTAGGAGATTTGGATCAAATTAAGGTCTATCAAAGAAGGGATTAGGTGAAGTACAAGGATACCAAAAAAAATCAAGCTATAGGCTCAAAGGGGTTTACTATGGATATACATAAGGGTAGGTAAATAAAGTCCTTACAACTCGGCTAACAAGGAAATGCCTAAATCACTTCCTACACCCAACACCCTTTATTTTGTTTTGTAAACACACCGGACAAGTTCTAGACATTCTTATACATATAGAATATAAACAAACACTTACACTCTCAGTGCATGTAGGAATCAAGTCGGATCCTTAAGGTTCCAGATCTTGTTCTATGTCAAATTCAACACTAAGCCAACAAATCGTATTACACCTATTGAGATTTAGCATACAAAATTTAAGTCATTTTTGTTTTTGTTTAAAAACAAATTCATTTAAAGTCACTATAAAAATGGCCTAACACAAAGCATTTCTCAAAAGTCGTAATTGGGTTCTTATCAATTCTCAGCTTCTAAGGACTAACACCCTTAAGACGGTCACCATCTATTTATCATAGGGGAGGGAAACTAACTATGACGATTTATATCACATCACCTTGAGCGAAAAAATTAGAATTACCATAGAGGGAAAAAATTAATACGTTAAACTGAAGCAATACGCAAAAAGTGCCATAAGGGCAAATTGCAGCAACACTTTCAACTTACTAACTATTACAGACGTAGTGTTTCGAATAGTTAGATTAACATCCAAACACAAAAAAAACAAAGAAAAAATAAAGATAAAATTGTCCAACCAACAAAAATAATTAAAACATAAGAAAAAAAAGGAATGAGAATTCCACCACCCCACACTTAAAAGGAAGCACTGTCCCAGTGCTTACAAAATAAGCATAGTATGAAGTGATGAGGGACTTCTTGAACAAATGTCATCCACATCATCCATGTTGACATCAGACTCCCCAGCTGTCGAGTCTATATCATCACTAGCATCTTCCTCCTCTGACTCATTATCTGAATAATGCAGTCGACGCTCTTCGTCAGTGGGAATATCATCATCAATTGGCTCTACAAAATTAGGGCCTATCCTCAGTATGGTCTGGGTATGATACCCAAGTAGATAGTCTGAATCTATAGCTCGAATCTCATACTGGGTAGCAGAACGCCCACCAATCCACAACTTTAGCATTTGAAGCCCAAACATTCGGGTAGTGATCTCATCGTTCTGAGCCTGGTGCTCGGGAATAGTCAATGTAGTACCATAAGGTGCACTCCCCTTAGTACGGGATGAGTCCAATGATCTAGTGTTTACCGCTGATCTATAATCCACGTCCTCCTCCCCAACACCATGCTCCCACAAAAATAATGTCAACAGTCCACCAAAACCATACCAATGAGTTCCTTGGAATCATGCTTTTCTCATAGCGGATAATATGACTGTACTTGTATTCACATCAAAATCATCATGCATAAGGGCTTAAATGAGACATACATTATTGTATGTCACTTCAGTCAAATATGTCCTGTGGATATGGAAAGCATAGATAATCTTGGCCCATAAGCGGGCCTCCTTATTTAGGAGAACAAAGGGGAGTGAGACATGAGTTTCATTCTTCCTATGGCATTTCCATCAGGCAGTCGAACGAGTGCCGCACAATAAATATCGAATGTCTATAGAGGGTAGCTCAACATTCATCAACTTCAGTGGTTCAGCATCAACTTTAGGCATTCCTAAGAGAATATTCAAAGTGTTAGAAGTAAAAGTGACCACCTTACCCCTTATCTTAACTTTCGAATCCCTGCAGCGTAGGTCTCAGTTTGCATAAAATTCACATACAAGGCTTAGATTGCATTCAGTGGGATGCTCAAATAAGAAATGCATATGTAGTGCCTCTATTCTGCGCACCATGCTTGGGAATTCTTTCATCAAGATGATTTGGTCAATGAATTAGTTTACTGAATATTTTAACTCCTTGTGTAATAAATACCATTTCTTTCATGTTTACACGATCCCTTTCTTTCCATACCTCCTAAACTACCCATGTGGGATAGGTTGGGATTGAGACACATAATCAGCCGGCCTTCTTCTTTTGTATCTTGACTCAGAGGATCCAGCCATAGCCTTATCCTTTCTTAGTTGACTAGACATTTCTCTTGTTAAACACAACAGTCAACTAACACATCAAAAATGGCACCTTGGTTGAACTAGCAAACACTGAGTATGAAATCCACCCTACACTTAGTTTCTAGCATAGGTGCACAAGTAAGTGAACTAGAGTACTCAGACTTTCCCTGTTCAACATACAATTAGCACAGTCGTTCACTTTGCAATATCAACTAAGCATGAGTTTTAGCTAACATTTCCTCACAGGACATAGACAACCCTTCACACTTCATGAAATAACTCTTGGTATAGGTTGTAGCAGGATTTAAATCTAATCAAATAAACATGCAGTTATATACAGTCCCAAATCTGCATCAGTACATAAATTGACACATAATAACTAGCAATGCAACATAGCCATAGTAACAGACCACTATTTTGAACAATAAGTTGCAACATCTACACACCATCCACACTTACTTATTCCCATAATAGTATAACAAAGCACACAACCCATCAATACTAATTTGCAAGCATACACTCTCCTCAAATGCACAAAAATTCACTTAACCACCCACTACATTAAACCATCTCCTCACAATAGAACAACCAAAGCAATAGTAGTATTATAGGAAACTTTAATTAGAACAATCATCCTTCATAAATTTAATTTATCTCACTAAGTAACAAATTAAGCATTTACAAACTTCAAAAATGCCTATTAATACTACACTAGTTGAACTTAAATCAAATAAGGAATAAGAAATTAGTAAACTTACCTTAGAGATTTTGAATTGTTGTTTGAGAAATTTGAAAGAGAAAATTTTTGGTCTAAGGGAGAAGGGGGCGGTAGATAGGGTTAAAAGTTGGAGAAGAATGAGGGCCTTAAGTCATATTTATAGAGATTACTAGCCTGGGACCATCGATACATTCCGTTAGTAGACGCGTTGGGCAGCAACACTATGCGATAAAATTGCGTCAATCAACAGGATTTTTTGCCCCTTGAATTTTTTCTAAGTGCTCGGAATTGTTCTGGTGATGCGACACATTGATGAACGCGATGGACGGAGATGCGATGCAATGAAATCACGTCGATCCACTGGAATTTTTTTGCCCCCTTGAATTTTTTCTAAGCATTGGACACTGTTCTAGTGATGCGATGCATTGGGCTACTAAAATTTGCCCATAAAAATTTTTAAAAGGCAAAATTTTCATCAGTTGGGGGAATAATTCATTCCCTCTTACCTTTTTCACCTCATAGCACTTATGTCACTTTTTCCAGGGCTCTCAATTAAAATCGTCCACCATCAAATTTCTCATTCCTGCATGTCAACAAAAATAATAAATACTTAAGAAAAAGTGGATTTTCTCCCACTCAGCGCCTTATTTCTGGTCGTGGCACAATTTATTTTTTGTATTTTTACTTTATTTTTTTTCGTACAACTAAAAACATAAGGGAACTACGCTATCACATTACATTTGTGGGTTGCCTCCCATGCAACACCTTAGTTTACATCGTGGCATGACTCAGCTCAATCTCACTCATCAACAAAATTAATGGACACATTGTGCTTATCTCTATGATCAACCCAATAATGTTTCACACGTTGTCCATTCACCAAGAACTTCTTAGTTTTTTCTTAATTCCACAATTCAACTGCACCATGAGGCGTCATTCGCACTACCTCAAAACGCCCAGACTACTTTGACTGCAACTTACTCGAAAATAACTTTAGCCTTGAATTGAATAGCAAAATAAATTGTTTGAGTTCAAATACTCTATCCTGAATATGTCTGTCATGCCATCTCTTGGTATTTTCCTTGTATAGTTTGGCATTCTGATAAGCATGGAGATGAAACTCGTCAAGTTTAACCAACTGCAACAACCTCTTCTCACCAGCTGCCTTTATCTCAAGATTCAACTTTTTAACTGCGCAATAAGCTTGATGTTCCAGCTCTACAGACAAACGGCATACTTTCCCATAAACCAAGTGATATGGAGAGATTCATATGGGCATCTTATAACTTGTCCTATAAGCCCACAGTGCATCATCTACTTTTTAGCCCAATCCTTCCACTAACCATTGATAATATTTTACAGTATCTGTTTTATCTCCCGATTGGATACCTCAACTTGACCATTTTTTATGGATGGTACGCAGTGGGCACCTTGTGCCTAACACCATATTTAGCTACCAGATTCATAAACCAAGTGTTAATAAAATGTAGACCTCCATTAATGATTATAGCTCTGGGAGTGCAAAATTGGGAGAATATGTGCTTCTTCACAAATTTCAATACCACTCTCGCATCATTCGTGGGACAAGCTATAGCTTTCACCCATGTAACAACTTGATTTACTAAAACAGAATGCTACACGATACTCATGACCCCGAAGGAACACAAGCTAACCCATGACTGATATTTGTACATGTATATTGCAAAAGATAACATAATAATGCAAAAACATGCACTGAAAGGCCATAAGGTTCGATCATGATCATAACTAAATAATGTAACATTTGTGTGGTGTAATAGAATACCCAAAACAAAATTGAAGTCTCAAACATGATAGTCTATATCTAGTCTACATCTTATCTGGAAGCCTCTACTGTCTGAAGAATTTGAATAAGGAGTTGATGAGATATGTCCTTAACTAACTCCAACTAATAAGCTAATCAATGAGATACTAGAAAATCATTATATCCTTGAAGGATAAGGACTCACTTCTAATCTGACTGCAAAATTTGGAATCTACTGCTGATTTGGAACTCGTGTCTCTGAACCTATGGTGTAACATAAAAAGAAAGCATCATAGTGCGAATGCGTCAGTACATATGTACCGAGTATACATGTGAGGTAGGTTATATGAAAGGGTTTGCATGCATGAATAATGCTAACTGACTGTCTAACATGAATGTGAGAATACATACATAAATACGTAACTATAACTGACAACGTGATTTTGTGATTTCTAAGTGTGTATACTAATAATGTGACATATTAGTAACTGATATAATTGATAACATGAAGGACTATATATGAATAATACTGATAACATGGGTGACTATAGCTGACAACCTGAATTTGATGGAACTATCTGAGTTCCATACAATATCTGAGTTGACTGTGTCTAACAGTCCTGAAATCTGAAGAATTATCAGAGTTCTATTACTGAGACTGATTGACTATATCTGACAGTACTAATTCTGTAACATAAAACTGTGGGAAGTAGTATCCAACTGACATGCCCCAAAGGTGCTATGATAGATGAGCTGGGGTCCAATTTATGCCCTGATTGGAAGGGTCTCAATACCGTGCCACTGGTAAGGACCACATGTAAGTAACCCTCATATAACAGGTAAATCTAGCGAGAACGGTCGGAACCCTTAAATAACAAGTTAAGCCACCTAATCTACCCTCATAAAACAGGCTACGATGTCTTAACCTATGCTGGCTACATAGTTCTGGAATGCAAGCATTGCTTCTAAGAATTACACCCTCGTATAACTGGTGAGTCCCCATCCTTGGGCTCACTTGGTGCTAATTTCTACTCCCATCTGAATGGACACTGAATATGATTTACTGAACTGAACTGAGCATAGACTGAGTTACTAAATTTCCATGGTTGACGGAATACTACTGATATCTGGCAACTGACTGAGTCATGAGATCATGGAGATTTTTCCTGAGTCATAAGACTATTTGAAGTCTAAGAGTTCATAGCTTAACTGAGAGTATCATGAAAAACATGATATGGCTCTAGGTACACAGCTAATATTTTGGGTACAAGTACCCCCAAGACTCAATAGAAGAAAACTGATATAGTATGATTTACTTGAAGACTTGACTAATATCATAATACATACTACATTCATAGGAGTGTTTCATCAAACATGTAATAGGCATGAACTTGTACATAATGGGGATTTCATGATATCATGATTGTTAGACAATATTCCTTCATCTTGGCATTTTATCAAACATATGGCAGACATAGTACATGTAAACACATTATACAACAATTAAACATCATGCTTCAATTCCAATTCCATCATACAACATTTTAGTCATGAGATTTTGTATATCTTTATCTATAATAATCAACCCACATGTAATTTATCATCAAATCATGGAATAGAAATCAATTCCTCATTTATCAATATGAAAGAGAACATACAAAGCATGAAAACATGAAAAAAATCCATAACTTGTAGTTTAAAAGGATTCTTGGACTTCATGGATGAAAAGAGTCTATGAATGAACACTATGCATACCTTAGTTCATGATTTCGTGAAGATTGATGGTGAAACCTTACTGAATTTGAATCCCTAATAGAAACCCTAGTTTGTTCTTGAGATAAACCTGAGAGAAACTAATATGTTTTGGGTGAAAAGTGGCCGAATCACGTGTTAAAGGGATTGTATAGGGGTAGAAAGTTGACAATTTTAACCCTGGACACATCATTAAATTTTCAGTAAAATTTCCCGAGTTGGGCCCTTGGCGTGACGCAGTGTTATCACGCCGTGTGACTGGAAATTGACAATTGGGAAATTGTATGGTGGCGCGACGCGACGTTATTGCATCGTGTGACTGGAAATTGACAATTGGGAAATTGTATGGTGGCGCACTGTGGAGCTATCGCATTGCCATCTTGTCTATAACCTGAAAGTTTGGCACGACGTGCCAATATCATGGAGCAACACTGGAATTTGATAATTGCCATTTGAGTTATCTCCATGACGCGCTGAAGGCTCAGGTCAAATATTGCTTTACTAAAAAGGCTCTAACTCTTTGCCCGGGTGTCAGATTTGGGCGAATTATATATCGATGGAAAGCTTATTCAATTTTCCATGTGATAGAAAGTGAAAATTATGGAAATACTACATGTATAAGAATTAATTATTATTTCAAAGAAAGTTCTAATATCCTTAAGATGGTTTTCAAGCTAAGAAAAAACACAGGTATTACAATATCTCCCCCTTGAGAATATTCATCCTTGAATGAGACTGACTGAGTGGGGAAACAATGAGCTAAACATAAAAAATTAGAACATGATCTCATGATGGACGTGATTGATAAGCTGAACATAAAATACTGAACACGCATATCTAATGCATGCGTAATTGATTCATAAATGTATAACTGAAAGTTCTAAAGAACTAAGTTTTATCACAATGAGAAATCATGTCTTATGCATAACTATATAACTGATCTGATACATGAATGTATGACTGAATATGCGGTGGCACTTGATACCAAGTTTATCATGGGAACATGAACATGAGACTAAATACTAAGTTAGTGATGTACACTAATCATGAAACTGGGTAAGCTTAAGGAGAACTATTACCTTGAGCTTGATCTAAGTTGGTGGGGAAGAGGTGAGGATACTTGGTACGCATATCTTCTTCTATTTCTCAAGTAGCTCCCTCGACGGACTGATTTCACCAAAGAACTTTAACTAGAGGGACTTCTTTGTTCCTCAATCTACGAATATGATAGTCTAGGATTTCAACTGGAATTTCTTCATAAGAGAGGCTGTTCTTAACATCTATGCTCTGAATAGGGACTACAACTGATGGGTCACCTATATACTTCTTGAATAAAGAGATATAAAAGACTGGGTAAACTGAGGCTAGATCTGAAGAAAATTCGAGCTCATAAGCTACCTTGCCGAATCGACTGAGAATCTTGAAGGGACCGATATATCGGGGACTGAGCTTTCCTTTCTTGCCGAATCTCTTCACTCCCTTCATAGGAGAGATCTTGAGGTAGAAATGATCACCAATCTCAAACTCGAGATCCTTTTTACGAACATCTGCATAAGACTTCTGTCAGCTCTGTGTAGCTCGGAGTCTTTCTCTAATTAACTGAACTTTCTCTATGGCATCGAATACTAAGTCAGGACCTGTAACTGAGGCCTCACTAACTTCTAACCAACTGATTGGAGATCTATATCTCCTACTATAGAGAGCTTCAAATGGATCCATCTGAATACTGGAATAATAGCTATTGTTCTATGCAAACTCAATCAAAGGCAAGTGGTCATCCCAACTACCTTTGAAATCAATTACATACGCCCTTAGCATATCCTCTGAAGTCTGAATAATCCTTTCTGCTTGACCATCTGTCTGAGGATGAAAGGCTGTACTGAGATGAACTTGGGTACCAAGACCCTTTTAGAATGCTTTCCACAAATGAGAGGTGAACTGGGTACCTCTTTCTGAGATAATAGTCAATAGAACACCATGAAATCTAACAAGCTCCTTAATATAGAGCTTGGTGTAATCCTCGTCTTAATAAGAGATGTGAACTGGAAGGAAAAGAGTTGATTTGGTCAATCTATCTATAATGACCCAGACTGAATCATGCTGACGAAGAGTTTGAGGCAAACCCATCACGAAGTCCATGCTCACAACTTCCCACTTCCAAGTAGGAATACTGAACTCCTGCATAGGACCACTAGGCTTCTGATGCTCTATCTTAACTTTCTAACATGTAGAGAACTTAGCCACAAACTCTGCAACATCTCTTTTTATCCCACTCCACCAATAAATTTCCCATAAGTCATGGTATATCTTTTTGGACCCTGGATGAATAGAGTAGCGCACACCTTGCGCTTTTGTAAGAATTCGCTGCCTTATGTCATCTATATCTGGAACACAAAGATGACCCTGACAACGAAGAATACCATCTCTCTCTTAAGAGAAAACCTCTATTTTCTAATTCTAAACTGACTCATTTAGCTTGACAAGGCTAGGATCCTTATCTTGCTTTTCTTTCACCTTGGAAACTAGAGATGATTCTAAACTACTCTAAATACATACACCACCCTCTGAATAGTCGACTAAGAGAACGTCTAGTCTGGAAAGATGGTGGAATTCCTGGACGAAATTCTTCTTACTATCATCAATATGAGAAATACTACCCATGGACAGCCTACTGAGAGCGTCGACCACTACGTTGGCCTTGCCTGGATGATAGAGCACACTCATGTCATAATCTTTTAAGATCTCTAACCACCTTCTCTGATAAAGATTGAGTTCTCTTTTAGAAAAGACATACTAAAGGATCTTATGATCTATGAAGACGTCTACATAAACTCCGTAGAGATAATGCCTCCAAATCTTTAAGGAAAATACTACAACTTCTAACTCAAGATCATGAGTAGGATAATTCTTCTCATGGGGTTTAAGCTATCTAGAGGCGTAGGCTATGACCTTACCATGCTACATGAGGACATAACCTAAAACCACTCTGGATGCATCACAATAAACTATAAAATCGTCTGAACCATCTGGAAGAGCTAGAACTGGAGCTGAGGTGAGTCGAGTCTTCAATTCCTGAAAACTCTTCTCGCATGAATTTGACCACTAAAACTTGACCTTTTTCTGAGTCAATCTGGACATAGAAGATGCAATAGAAGAAAATCCCTCAACACCGTCTGTAATAGCCAACCAAACCTAAGAAACTCCTGATAACTATGGAGAAACAGGGCGAGGCCAGTTTCTTACTACTTTGGTCTTTTGAGGATCTACTCTAATGTCATCACCAAAAATAATATGGCCAAGGAACGTTACGAATCTTAGCCAAAATTTGAACTTACTAAATTTGGTGAATAACTGATGATCTCTGATAGTCTGAAGTACTATTTTGAGATGGTCTGCATGATCACGCTCAGTACGGGAATAGACCAGAATATCATCTATAAAGACTATAACGAATATGTCTAAGTACTAATTGGACACATGGTTCATCAAGTCTGTGAAAACGGCTGGGGAATTGGTAATACCAAATGACATGACTAGAAATTTAAAGTGACCATACCGCGTACAGAAAGCTATCTTCAGGATGTCAGATTCTCTAACTCTGAGCTGATAATAGCCGAATTTAAGGTCTAACTTAGAGAAATAACTGGCACCCTAAAGTTGGTCAAATAAGTCATTTATTTTGGGAAGAGGATACTTGTTCTTGATCATAACCTTATTGAGTTGGCGGTAATCAATGCATATTCTGAGTGAACCATCTTTCTTGTGCATGAATAAGATTGGTGCGCCCCACGGGGAAATGCTGGGTCTAATGAATCCCTTATCTAAGAGATCTTTCAACTGTTCTTTCAGTTCTTCAAGTTCTACTGGTGCCATTCTATATGGCAGAATAGAGATAGGTTGAGTGTCTAAAAGAAGATTAATACCGAAGTCTATTTCCCTTTTGGGAGAAATTCCTAGAAGATCTTTAGGGAAGACATCTTAATATTCATTCACCACTGGGATTGATTCAAGACTAGGTGCCTCAGAACTGGAATCTCTAACATGAACTAGATGATAAACACATCTCTTAGATATCAATTTCCTTGCCCAAAGGTAGGAAATAAGTTGACCCTTGAAAGTGGATACGCAACCCTTCTACTTTAGGACTAGCTTATTTGGGAACTGAAACTGAACTATACCATTTTTGCAGCCGACTGTGGCATAGTAGGAATGAAGCCAATTCATACCGATAATGACATCAAAATCAGTCATCTCTAATTTGACTAAGTCTGCTAAAGTGACTTTCTGAAATATCATAACCGGGAAGTTCATGTATACCCACTGGGCTATGATGGTTTTACCCACTAGGGTAGAGACTGAGAAAGGCTCGGCTAGAATTTTAGGACTGATTCCAAAATCAACTGCTATATAAGGAGTAACAAAAGACAAGGAAACTCCTAGATTTAGAAAAGCATAAATATGCATATGAAAGATCTGTAATGTTCCAGTAACTACATCAGGAGAACTTTCCTGATCTTGTCGAGTTTGAAGCGCATAGAGATGATTTGAGCATTGCCTGTTAGTAGCACTAGAAGTGGAACCCTACTAATTTGGGTGATCGAACTGAGCTGAAAAGCGATTCTATTGACCCTGAGGACCTGGCTGCGAACAGTCTCTAACTCTAAGGCCAGGCTTGCCACAACCAAAAAAAATGTCACTACCTGTTCTACACACACCCTAATGGTGCTTACCATAAGTTTGGCAAAGAGGATAGTGCGGGCACCGCTAATACTGCCCTGGGTCTTAGAGCCTGGCACTCTATCTTTGTTACCCTCTGTGAACTTAGGAACTGGAGCACTGGCTATAAAGAGAGCTGGAACTAATGACTTGGGATGAAACTGAGAACAGTTTTCTTCTTTTAATTTAGGTTGAGCAAAGTTAAAACTACCTGTCTTCTCTCTCTTATTCTATTTCTCCCTCTGCTTAATCTTCTGCTCCTCTATCTGCTGAGCATGGGTCATAAGTCTAGCAAAGGTTATGTTACTGTTCAGCATGGTGGATCTGCACTCGTTAACCATGCTGTCGTTCACCTCTGAAGTAAACTTACTTATCTTGGATCTACTTTCTGCAACCACATGAGGGGCATACCTGGCTAATTGAGTAAACTTAAAAGAATACTCTTTCACTGTCATATTACCCTGCCTGAGGTTGATGAACTCTAGCACCTTGGATTTTCTAAGCTCTTGGGGAAAGAATCTGTCTAAGAATGCACTGACAAACTCCTCCCACTCTATAGGACCTGCATTATCTGATCTTTCAGACTTCCACTATTTGAACCAAGCATGAGCCACATCCTATAACTGGCATGCAGCTAGCTCAGCACTCTCAACAGTAGTCACCCCCATGGAGTCTTTCACTTTTTGAACTTGATCTAAGAATTCCTGAGGGTATTCATCTACCTTAGACCTGAGGAAGGTTAGAGAATTCATTCGGGTGAAGTACCGAATCCTCGCTGCAGCTGAGTTGGCCACTGGGTTAGCCAGAATAACTTTTGGCCATTTATTATAAGCAGCAACTGATTGAGCAAGAGTGGTAAATGCAGTCCTGAACTCCACATGAGAAACATGATCGCCAAAAGGTTCTTAGGATGAGGGGCTGATTGATTTCTTCTCTTAGGAGGTATGTTCTGAAAGAAAGAGAAAAAGCGGATTAGACTGAGAGACTGACTTGTGATTATGCTCATAGGCACGACATGAATACTGAAAGAAGGGAAACTATTCTTAAACATCTCATAGCCTCTTGCACATAAATGTTGCGTGCAACACACCCATGTACAAGACTCTATTAGACGCGTCTTTCAGACTTGCTCGGACTCTACCGAACCTTAGGCTTTGATACCAAGTTTATAATGACCCGATTTGCTGAACCGGAATGCTACACGGTGTTCATGACCCCGAAGGACCACAAGGTAACTCATGACTAATATCTGTACCTGTATACTGCTTAAGATAACATAATAACACAGAAACATGCACTAAAAGGCCATAAGGTTCAATCATGAACATAACTAAATAACATAACATTTGTGTGGGGTAATAGAATACCCAAAACAAAACTGAAATCTCAAATATGATAGTCGATATCTAGTCTTTATCTTGTCTGGAAGCCTCTACTGTTTGACGAATCTGAATAAGGAGTTGATGGGACATATCCCCAACTAACTCCAACTAATAAGCTAATCAATGAGATGCTAGAAAATCATTATGTCCTCAAAGGATGAGGACTCACTTCTACTCTGATTGCTAAATCTGGAATCTACTGCTGATATGGAACTCATGTCTATGAACCCATGCTGTAACATAAAAATAAAGTATCATAGCACAAATGTGTCAGTACATATATACTGAGTATACATGTGACGTAGAATATATTCAAGGGTTTGCATGCACGAATAATGCTAATTGATTGTCTAACATGAACATGAGAATACATGCATAAATACATAACTATAACTGACAATGTGATTTTGTGATTTTTGAGTTTGTATACTAACAAAGTGGCATACTAGTAACTGATATGACTTATAACATGAAGGACTATATCTGAATAATATTGATAACATGGGTGGCTGTATCTGAGTATAACAAATAACGTGGATGACTGTAGCGGACAGTCCTAAATCTGATGGAACTATCTGAGTTTCGTACTGTATCTGAGTTGACTGTGTCTAACAGTCCTGAAATCTGAAGAACTATTTGAGTTCTATTATTGAGACTGATTGACTATATCTGACAGTCCTGATTCTATAACATGAAACTGTGGGAATTAGTATCTAACCGACATGCCCCAAAGGTGCTATGATAGCTGAGCTGGGGTCCAATTTATGCCCTGATTGGAAGGGTGTCAATACTGCGCCAATGGTAAGGACAACATATGAGTAACCTTTATATAACAGGTAGCAATAGCGAGAATGGTGGGAACCCTTACATAACAGGTTAAGCCACCTCATCTACCCTCATATAGCAAGCTACGATGTCTCAACCTATGCTGGCTACATAGTTCTGGAATGCAAGCATTGCTTCAAAAAATCACACCCTCGTATAACAAGTGAGTTCCCATCCTTCGATTCACTCGGTGCTAATTCCTACTCATCTGAATGGACACTAAACATGATTTACTGAACTGAACTGAGCATGGACTGAGTTACTGAATTTCCATGGATGACGAAATACTACTGATATCTAACAACTGACTGAGTCATAAGATCATGAAGATTTTTCCTGAGTCATAAGACTATCTGAAGTCTAAGAGTTCATAGCTTGACTGAGAGTATCGTGAAAAACATAACATGGCTTTAGCCACACAGCTAATATTTTGGGTACAAGTACCCCCAAGACTCGATAGAAGGAAACTGACATAGCATGATTTACTTGAAGACTCGACTAACATCATAATACATACTACATTCATAGGACTATTTCATCAAACATATAATAGGCATGAGCTTGTACATACATAGGGATTTCATGATATCATCTAGTTAGACAATATTCCTTTATCTAGGCATTTTATCAAACATATGGCAGGCATAGTACATGTAAACACATTATACAACAATTAAACATTATGCTTCAATTCCAATTCCATCATACAACATTTTAGTCATGAGATTTCGTAAATATTTATCTATACTAATCAACTCACATGTAATTTATCATCAAATCATGGAATAGAAATCAATTCCTCATTTATCAACATGAAAGAGAATATACAAAGCATGAAAACATGAAGAAAATCCATAAGTTGTAGTTTAAAAAGATTCTTGAACTTCATAGACAAAAAGAGTCCATGAATGAACGCCATGCATACCTTAGTTCGTGATTTTGTGAAGATTAATGGTGAAACCTTCCTGAATTTGAATCCCCAATAGAAACCCTAGTTTGTGAAAAACTTGAGAGAAACAAATATTTTTTGGTTGAAAAGTGGTTAAATCACGTGTTAAAGGGATTATTTAGGGATAGAAAGTTGACCCTTTTAACCCTGGATACGTCATTAAATTTTCAGTAAAATTTCCCAAGTTGGGCCCTTGCCCTTGGCGTGATACGGTGTTATCGCACTGTGTCACTGTAAATTGACAATTGAGAAATTGCATGGTGGCGCGATGCGGAGCTATTGCATTGCCACCTTGTCTACAACCTGGAAGTTTGGCGCGATGTGCCAGTATCGCGGAGCAATACTAGAACTTGACAATTGCCATTTGATCTATCTCTGCGTCGTGCTGAAGGCTCAGGTCAAATACTATTTCACTAAAAAGGCTCTAACTCTTCGCTTGGATGTTGGATCTGGGCAAATTATATATCGATGAAAATCTTATTCAATTTCCCACGTGATAGGAAGTGAAAATTATGGAAATACAATGTGTATAAGATTGAATTCTTATTTCGAAGAAAGTTTTAACATCCTTGAGATGATTTTCAAGCTAAGAAAAAATATGGGTATTACAACCCACTTGGATACATAATCAACTGCCACTAAGATGTACAAGTTACCATTAGATGGTGGGAATGGTCCTATAAAATCTATCCCTTAAACATCGAATACCTCAACATCAATAATGTTGTTCAGAGGCATCTCATGATGCCCTTATATGGTACCCAGTCTCTAACACTGATCACGACTCTTTACAAAAGCAATTGCATACTTAAACAAGGTAGGCCAAAAGAAGCCTAATTGCAACACTTTTCTGGCTGTTCTTTCACCCCTATGATGGCCATCATAAGGAGATGAATGGCATTTTTGTTGCACTTATGTGAATTCAACTTCTGGAACACATCTGCATATAATTCCATCAGGACCCTACTTAAAAAGATACAACTTATCCCTTATGTAAGCATGAGAATCATAAAATAGTTTCTTTGTTTGTTGAGTGTTAGCTTCGGGAGGGTACACTGCACATGCTATCAAGTTCATAATATCGGCATACAACAAAAGCTCACACGTATCTAGAGCCAATAATTTTTCATATGAAAACTCTTCTTAAATGCAGAGAGAGTCATCAACAATATGTTCATGAGTCTTTAGCCATGACAAATGGTCTGCAACTTGATTTTCTGCTCCTTTTTTATCACGAACCTCAAGGTCAAATTCTTCCAGTAATAAAATATCCACCTGATTAATCAAGGCTTTGCATCCTTTTTGTTGAAGAGATACTTGATGGCAGCATGGTCAGCATGAACAATAACCTTGGTTCCTACCAAGTATGATCTAAATTTGTTGAATGCATAAACCAACGCTAACATCTCTTTTTCCATTACTGTGTAATTTATTTAGGCATCATTCAAGACCTTGATAGTACAGTAAATAAAATAAAATACATTGTCTTTTATTTGCCCCAAAACTACTCCCACATCTACGTCACTGGCATCACACATCAATCAAATGGTAACTCCCAATCTGGAGAAATCAAGATAGGTGCTTCAGTCAGTTTTTTCTTCAGCTTCTCAAATGCTTCTTGACAATCAGCCCCAAAATCAAATTTAACTTCTTTTTCTAACAATTTACACATAGGGATAGTAATCTTGGAAATATCTTAAATGAACCGCCTGTAGAAACCAGTATGTCCTAAGAAACTTTGCACTCTCTTTACTGTTAACGGATGTGGAAGATTTTAAATTGCTTCAATTTTGGATCTATCTACTTCAAGTCCTCTACATGACACTTTATGGCTAAGGACTATTCCTTCCTTGACCAAAAAGTGGCATTTTTTCCAATTCAGCACCAGATTTATCTTTTCACAATGAGCTAGAACTTGATCTAGATTCTGCAAGTATACATTAAAATAATTACCATAAACAGGGAAGTCATTCATTAATACCTTGACAAATTCTTCAACCATGTCATAGAAAATTACCATTATGCATCTCTAAAATATTGCAGGTGCATTGTAGAGGCCAAAAAACATGTGTCTGAACGCATATGTTCCATATGGGCAAGTAAATGTGGTATTTACTTGGTCCTCTAGTGCAATGGTGATCTGATTATATCCCCAGTAACCATCAAGAAAATAGTAGTACTCTTGCCCTGCCAACCTATCCAATATCTGATCAATGAACGGAATAGGATAGTGGTTATTTTTTATGGCTTAATTTAGCATTCTGTAGTCAATACATATTCTCCATCCAATTACCATGCGAGTGGAATCAGCTCATTAGCTTTATTGGTAACCACAGACATCCCACCTTTTTAAGGATGTAGTGTATTGGGATTACCCACTTGATATCTGAAATTGAATAAACAATCCCATTACTGAGCCACTTGATGACCTCTTTTCGCACCACATCCTTCATCACCGGATTCAATCTACATTGTTATTGCACCTTTGGTTTGAAACATTCTTCCATGTATATCTTGTGCATGCAAAAACTAGATTTATCCCTGTAATGTCAGATATCTGCCAACTAATTACCTTTCTTCTTTTTTTAAGACTGTCATTGCTTCCCTTACCAGCACATCAGATAAAATAATAGGCAAGGTATTATTGTCACCAAGGTAAACATATTTTAAATGAGGAGGAAGAACCTTAATCTCTAATTTTAGAACTTCATCAATTAAAGCTTTGAGAGATGGGCCAATTGGCCTATTCAATGGCTTAAAAGACAACTTTCTCATTTCAACCACTGCCGAATTCATGACTTATACCAATTCCAATGCCTCCACATCTCCATAAAGATCATAACCTATCAAAGCTCACTCTAGTGGATCATCAGACAACAACAGATGTAGTTCAAATACATGGCCAATAACTGATATAGAAGACAATTCTTCATATATAGCCAAAACTTTTAGTGCCTTGTATACATCAAAAACTTCCACTTTATCATGCGCTCTCATTGTCATCTTCCCTGATGCTACATCAATTAGTGACTGCCTGGTTCTAGGAATAGCCGTCCCAAAATAAATGGAACAACTGGATTAGCTTTAAAATCAAGAATCACAAAGTCTACAGGAAAGATCATTGATCCCACTTGCATAAAGACAGCTTCAATAATTCCATCCGACCTAGCAAGGGACCTATCAGCCAACTACAAAATAATGGTCGTGGGTTTGGGACTCCAAAGACCCATCTTTTGGTACCAAGATATGGGTATAATATTTATGCTAGCCCCCATATCACATAATCCACGAGCACTGATGGTCTACCTAATAGTGATCTGCAAAGTAAAACCACCTGGATCCTTCAGATTCGTGGGCAGTTTGTTTTGTATCTTGGATATAAACTCATCGGTAAGTGCAACTGTAGCATACTCTGTCAACTTATTTTTTTTGCCACTATGTCATTCATAAACTTTACATATTTTGGAACACTCTATAGGATATCAACAAGAGGAAGATTTATATGAACCTACTTTAGAAGATCTAAAAACTCCTTGTAACTAGCCTCCTCTTGGTGCTTCCTTTGCCTTTGAGGGAATGGTAAAGGTAGAGTCTTCTTCTCCACTTGAATTTTATCACTTGTAGCTTTTTATTTGAACAATTTATCCTTATTAGCCTTAGGATCATCATTAGTAGCTGTGGGACTAACCTGCTCAAGTACTGCCTCCTTTAATTGTAAGCCACTCCTTATTGTAATTGTATTTACCTGCTTTGGATTTGCCTCTGTATTACTAGGTAAGCCTCCTTGAGGTCTTGTGTTTTTTGCTTCTGCAATCTAATCGAGTTACAACCCTAAATTCCTAGTGATCAACTGTTGACTCTTTAAATCTGCTGCAAACTGTGCTTGATTTGCTAAATGCTGCATTATCATCTCCTCTATATTATTTATTTGAGTAGTATTCTATTATTTTGAACCTGCTATTGATTCTATTGCACTGTCCCTTTATACTGATTATTATTCTGTGCTTGATTTCCACCCTATGAGAAATTAGGATGATTTCTCTAGTTGGGATTATATGTGTTACCATAGTTCTGGTGTCCTGGACGATTAGCATTTCCCATATAATTGACAAAATTTGGATTAATCGCACAAGTATCTGCCGCGTGTTCACTACTTCCATAAACCTCACACTAAGAATTCGCCTGTTGGACTACATTGGTTATAGCTGCTGCTTGCGGAACCCCCCAACTTTATGTTGTTCAACTGAGTAAGCATCTGATTTTGCATTGCTGCAAGTTGGGTTAATAATGTTGTGAACTGATCTACCTCTAACATACCAGCAACTTTCTTAGGAGCACTCCTCAAATCAGCATGACATTCAAGATTCCCTTGTGAAATCCAATTTAGCAGTGTGTACAATTCATCATAAGTCTTCTCAAAAGCTTTCCCACCTACTGCTGAATCCAAGAGAATCTTGGTATTTGGCTCTAGCCCCTCAATGAAAGTATGAACAAGGACTTCATTAGACTGATGATGGTAAGGATAATTTTTTAGCATACTTTTAAATCTCTCCCAAGCTTGGTAGATATTTTCTCCTTCTTTTTGTCTGAAATTCAAAATCACACTTCTCAAATATGCAGTCTTCCCAGATGGAAAGAATCGAATAAGGAACTTCTAAGCTAGATCTTCCCAAGAAGTGATGGAGAGTGGTGGATCAGTATGTAACCACGTTTTCTTTTACCTAATTAAAGAAAAAGGAAAGAGTGTCAGTCTGACATAATCAGTATTTGCCCCTGCAGAAATGTAAGTATCACTTATTTCCAGGAAGGTCTGTATGTGCTGCTGCAGGTCTTCATGTGAAAGGATAGAAAATTGCCCAGCCGAATTCAGTAACTGCACCATATTTTGCTTTATCATTGACAATCCATTTTTTTAAAAAAAAAAATTGTTACATAAAAGTCATTTAACTTTAAAGACTACTACAGAAGTGTTCTATCTTTAAAACTTATCACCCAAAAATTATTTCATAATTTACTCTACTAATGCGTATATTAATGTTAAGAAATAGTCAAATTATATTTTCTTTAATATTAATGATATTACATTGAACTTATTTAAAGAAATCAAATTAAGGAAAGCAACTGTCATATGCCCCAACAAGTTGTTTGTTAAGAAGAAAAATATAAGGAATATTTCTAATATCATCCTAAATGCCACAAGTTTTTTTGAACGTCTTTTTATATTTTCAATATGGCATATCTAAATTGAGGTGAAATTTACTTTTTTGTTAACTTAGTGAAAATTGAACGACCTTTATATTAATAAAAATAACTTTTATATAATAATTTTAAAGTTGAATGAAATTTAGGCAAAAATAAATATATAATAATAATAATAATAGATGATATTCTACAACAAATTTTAGAATAAGATAACATTTGTATAACAATTAAAAAAGTTATATGATAAATTCAATGTAATAAAAAAAAAGTCTTAATGAATTATTTTTTATGACTTTATATATAACAAAATTAGTCTTAAAATTTTTATTATAAAAAGGGAAAAAACGAGATAGAAGATCAAGGAGCAAAAATAGTTGATGGGAGAAAATGAGAAGAAAGTAAAATAATGTGGTGGAACCCGCCTTATAAATTTAATTAAATAACTCTATTAATGATAGCTATGACTATTATTTCCCAACATAAAATTTTGACTTTTAACTTTAGCGAATAACAAAGACTTTAACTTCTGGTAATTAAAAATGACGAAAAACAAAATTTATTTGAAAAAAGAAAGGTTGTTGCTGTATTTTTTTTATTTTTTATTTTATAATTGTGGTCAAATTTGAGCCAAATTTTTGTGTTCATTTAGCACTTCTTAACACAACAAAATTCAAAAGATTTATTTACTTTATTAAACAGTGCTATATGGCCCAAATTTGACAACAATTATAAAAAGAATGTAATAACCTTTTCTTTTTTCTTTATTTTTAATTAAAAGAAATTAAAGTTTGTTATTTTCTAAATTCGAAAAAGGGCCTAAAATGCCCTTCAACTATGTAAAATGGTGAAAAAATGCCCCCTGTCTACCTATTGGACCTAAAATGCTCTTTCCGTCTACCTATTGAGCGTAGAATACCCTTCTGACCTACCTATTGAGTTTAAAATGCCCTTCTCATCTACCTATTGGGCTTATTCTTCCCTTTTATTTCGGCAAATTACATGGAAAAACCATCCTTAAAACTTAATTACATATATAATAGTACTTTTTTATATTATTTTTTTTTTACATATATCGTCATTTAAAAAAACAGAAAAGATAATTATAATTTTTAATTTAAAACAATAACTAATTAACGATTTACCTTAATTTAAGAGATGTAATTTTAATCTTCAAATTAAAATTGGAAAAGATAATTCCTGCTTTCAAATATTTTTCTCTCTTATATTCAATATTCAAATATTTTTAAGTAAATTAAGTATTCCATTATTTGCTCGTGTATGTTTCGTTTTGTTTTCATGTGTGGTAATCATCTAGTATTATTTCATTATGGTGTATTTTTAATTCTAATATAATGGGTTAATCATAAATTTTTATGAATAAATATTTATAAAATAAAAATTATTATGTTAGAAGTACAGATTTATCATGTATTTTTGTTGTATAAATATAATTAATGTCAAAGTTATATTATTATTATTATTATTATTATTATTATTATTATTATTATTATTATTATTATATTTTTGATATAATTTATGAGATAAATATTCATTGTATACCCATTATGTCGGAAGTACTTTTCTTGTTGAAATATTATTTATTAAATATAAATATATATTTTCAGTATTACATGGTATAAATTTTTTATGTCTAAAATACCATGCATGTTTATGGTATAAATATAATTTTTAGGAAAAAGTCATCAAAATCAATTTAAACTATACTCGAAAAGTCACTTACACACCTAAACTAACGTGGCGACATATTACACACCTATTCTTATTAAAGTGAATTTAATAGGCCTCTTAAATGCTCAAAACTAGTCGCATATTCCGATATGATTTACACGCGCCAGTCTATATTAAATTCAAGTCACACGTGTAAATTTTGTATTTTTTTATTTTCTTTTTAACTATTTTTGCCTTTATCTTCTTCCCCTTTTTTTCACTAGACAAAACTTCCATTGTTGTTCTCAAGAAGAACGATCAAATGTCATTTTTTTCCATTATTGATATAAAATCAGCACAACCAAACAATAACTTCATTCAATTCAATATTCTTTGCTATATAATACCAAATTTTACAACACCATCACCATCTAATTCGCCACCCATCATCAAATATCACACACTATTATTGTCACCAAAAATCAATATACCTCACCACTAATTTCATCATCCGACACTAAAAAAGATCTGGAGCAATTTCAATATATTATTATTATTATTATTATTGATTTCAAGCAAAATTAAAAGAGGATTTATTAAAAGATTGAATTTTGAGCAAAACCCATAAACTTTTACAAAGAAAGAACAGAAACACAAAAATAAATTAAAAAATTAATGCTCAACTTGATGAGTTTAATGGTGGGAGTAATAAGATTTTATCAATTTCAAACGTCTCATTGAAAATTGTTTTGATTGGCGACGATTTCACCCCTCAATTTTTTTCTAAATTTCTCTTTGAAAACTACCATGAAAAAATTATTTCCATCAACCATAGCAAGGGAGGAGTGATTGTGGAAGAATAAGAATAAGAATAAGAAGAAGAAGAAGAAGAAGAAGAAGGAGAAGGATAAGGAGAAGGAGAAGGAGCAGGAGCAGGAGAAGGAGGAGGAGAAGGAGGAGGAGGAGTAGAAGGAGAAGAAGGAGGAGAAGGAGAAGAAGGAGGACAAGGAGGACAAGGAGCAGCAGAAGGAGAAGGAGAAGAAGAAGAAGTAGAAGAAGAAGAAGAAGAAGAAGAAGAAGAAGAAGAAGAAGAAGAAAGAAAGATGGAGAGAAACTGGAGAAATATTAAAAATGGAGTGAAGGAGAGAGAGTTGTGACAGGGGTGGGGTGGGGAGTTTTAAAGAGTATTTTTGCCTTTTTTATGTTAGAAACGTTTTTTTAAATTTATTTAATATCATTTCCACATCAAATTTAGGGTGGAGTTAAATTCACTTTTAATAAGAATAGGTGTGTAATAGGTCGCCACATTAGTTTAAGTGTGTAAGTGACTTTTCGAGTATAGTTTAAGGTGATTTTGATGACTTTTTCCTAATTTTTATGGTATAAATATATCATGTATTTTTATTATAGAAATATAATTTGTATAATATATAAATATATCATAATTTTTTATGATATAAATATACTATATATTTTTTTGGAGGCATCGCGAAAGCATGCAATAAAAATAAAAAATATAAAATGTTGATATAGTATATAAAAAATGAATGAACAAAGGCTTCCATAAAAATAGGCAATAAATAAGAAATATAAAAATTTAATGTATAATTATTTTTTTATATATTAGAATCTGTTATAAAAGTAAATATTTTACTCCCTCCATTTCAAAAAAAATGACCTACTTTGACTTGACACAAAGTTTAAGAAAATAAAGAAGACTTTTGAATCTTGTGGCCTTAAATTAAAGTTGTATCAAATGTACCAAAATACCCTTTAATGTTGTGGTCCTAAACATGCCATGTGGAAAGTTGAAATTAAAGTACTGTCAAAAAGGGAAAGGGATCATTCTTTTTGAAACGGACTAAAAAGGAAAGAATGTCATTCTTTTTGAAACGGAGGGAGTATATGTTATATCTGACAATTAACTAATACGGCTATGTATATGCAATAATTTTTTTAAAATGGCTATTTATATTATTTTTATTTTTATTTATCAGATTAATTTAGAATGACAAAAAATTGATATTGTGTACTCTTTATTTGGTTTATATTAATAAAAATGATAAAAATGTTATGTAGTTTAATAAAAATGTGGTATCATATAATATTTTTCTTAATAAAGGGACAAAATAGCCCCAATAAGTAGACGAAAAGGATATTTCAGGCTCAATAAGTTGACAGAAAGGATATTTTAGGCCTAATAGGTAGACGAAGGACATTTTTGCACCATTTCGCATAGTTGAATGACATTTTAGGCCCTTTTCCATTATAAATTTAAAAGTCAAAACTTTATGTTGGATGAATCATAATCATAATTATCATTAATGGAGTTATCATAGGCCAAGAAAAATATTTATCTTTTTTCTCCTATTTTTGTGTTTTTTTTCAATGTTTTCCAAGTCATTGTATTTATGAAAAAAAAAAGCACATTGAATAAGAACAATGAATGGCTATTAAGTGGGCAATTTATTTTTTCCTGTTCATATTCTATTTTCCATACTATATATAATCTTCTCATTTTTGGGGAGGGTCTTGTGGTCTGTTTTTTCTCTTCTCCTTTATTTTTTTCTTTCTTTTTTGTTTTAATTTTGTTTTATATCTTTGATTTTAATATATATTATCATCATCTTATAAAAAGGATGGTGAAGATGAAGAAGTTTGATATGAAGAGGTATGCCAATAATTTATTTTATCAATATCATTGTCATTTAAATTTTGTAAGATTTATTTTAATTTTCATGATTCAACAACAACAACAAACCTAATGTATTCCCACAGTGTGGGGTCTGGGGAGAGTAAGATGTATGCAGTCCATACTGCTACCTCCGAAGAAGTAGAAAAATTGTTTTCAATTCAAGTTTTCATGATTCAAGTTTTAATTTGTTTGGAATTGTTAAACTTTGAGAGGGTCTCACAGTATATTTTTCTTTTTCAAAATACTTTGTCCATTTTTTTTTTTGGATTTTCCCCTTTATTTTTTATTTATTTATTTATTTATTTATGTTATTTTAATTAGGTCAAAAATGTGTAGATTCAAATAGTCAACTTTCACCTTCCATTATAATGATCTTCTTAATTGAATATCATAATATGTATTCATGTATGACCTTTTGATGTCCTTTTCTATCTCTTTGTAACATCATCATAAACATATAGCATTTCACAATATTGTCATATGTATACGAATGTGTAGATTCAATTAATGAACTTTTACCTTTCATTATAATTATCTTCTTAATTGAATATCATAATATGTATTCATGTATGACCTTTTGATGTCCTTTTCTATCTCTTTATAACATCATCATAAACATATAGCATTTCACAATATTGTCATATGTATACGAATGTGTAGATTCAATTGATGAACTTTTACCTTTCATTATAATTATCTTCTTGATTGAATATATTAAAATGTATTCATGTATGACCTTTTGATGTCTTTTTCTATCTCTTTATAACAACATCATAAACATATAACATTTCACAGTATTGTCATATGTATACGAATGTGTGGCTTAAATCTCATTTTTGATATGTTTAGTATTTTTGTTGGCATATTTTATTTTTGATTGACTTTGATTCTATCAATATTTAAATTATAATGAAAACTTTAGATATTAATCACAAAGATCTAATCTTTCCCTCTTTTTGTAGGTTACCTATTGTCAAAATAATAATTTATTTTTAAGTTGGAACTGCTTATCCAATGAAAGGTTTGGTAATGCAAATACAATTTATTCGGTTAAACATTAAATTTTTCATTTGTTCACAAGTTCAAATTTGTTGTTGGAGGGTCTACTCCTTAATAAGACTCTATTTGGAGCTCTTAGTGTAGAAAAATCATTAGTAGGAGCGATATCTTCGAATGAATCCTATCCGATGCGAATCTGCATTAATTGGACTCGAATGGAGGTTTCAAATAATGGATGAGAAACTAAACAAAAAATTATCACGGGAGGTTTTTAGATCAAATGGGTTCGTTACTATCGAATATTGAGATGGTACATACTTTTCAATTTTTAGAGAACTTAAATGAAATATAGTAGAAATATTAACTTATCAAATTATTAAATGATTGATAGTATATTCTTTATCAATAAGTTAAAATATATTCTCTAATAACAATTTTATTTCATTTCTATTTCACATTCAATGAAGTTGAGATTTTAATTTGAAATAATTTTTTTTCAATCAAAAAGCATGAAAAAATTAAATCAAGTAGATCCTTGAGTAAATACCCATAATTTCTCTGCACCGCACCGAATTATCAATAAAATTCAAAATTTTCTCTATCATTTCATAACTTCCTTATTCATATGTTTTTGAAGTGTACAATATTATACCTTACCAGATTAACTAACTATGCACGACTTTTTATATAGAATTGAAATATTGTATATGATGATCCTTAATTATCCATGCACAACTCTTAATTTTCTTAAGTAATGAAGATTATTAAGAGCATGAGTCATAAAGATGGTAATATGTGAGTTAAAGGTACAAA
>NW_025856244.1:40993-62226 GCF_002878395.1 Capsicum annuum | reverse complement strand
TTGGCCGTTGCAAAAATTCTTGAGTCTTGAACCTTCTGATCATCATACGACACACCATATGTCGTATGGTGTGGTTACAGGTCTAGAGATCCTAGTCGTATGTTGGTTAGTGTGATATTGGCCATGTTCTATTCTACGTACGAGAGACTCCATACGAGTTGTATGGTCTTGTGACGAGGGTATAGGAGTCCAATCGTATGTTTTCCACTGTCAACCCCTTGATGTCCTACCTTAGATACGAGTTGATGGTACTAGTCGTATGGTGTTGTGACAAATTGGGCAAGGAGGCCATTTGTTGGATAGAATGTGGTGTCCAGCCTTCTATTTTGGTGACGGTTTGAGGGTACCACTCGTATGCTATGGTGATAAGTTGAAGGGTCAATTCGTACCCACCTACGAGTTTTCCATAGCTTTTAAGCTGCGGGTATTTTAGAAATTTCCCGCCCCAAGCCCTTAAGACCCCACGTCTTATAACACTTTTTGGTTATTCATTCTGCACTTTAGAATAATAAAACACTTTCAAAAAAACTTCTCAAGAGGATTGTGCTAGGATTTTTTTAAGGTGATCATCTAGAGGTTTAAAGATTAAAATATCTTCGTGAATCTTTGTAACTCGGGCATATGACTCTTTCTTCATTGTTAGCTCACAAAGATCATGAGTTATAAGCATTGTTCATAAGTCACTAATGATGGTTTTTAAAACCATGGTTGAGGGTTTGAATACATAATATTGATTATTGTTTTCTCATGTTTTAAATTATGATTATACATGTTTTGGTAACGATTTTGCACATATGGGTGCATGAGAATTATGGTTTAATGAATGGGTCATGTTTAACCCTAGACTTAATGGTTTTTGTCTTTAAATAATTATTTGATAATGGTGTGCCCTCAACCTATTTGTGAAAATGTGAATAAGAAGAATTTTGTCACATATGAATTATTTTGAACTAAGGCATTGGTTTATGAATGTTGATGATTGGTAAATGGTTTTAGAAGGCCTTGTTAGCCATAAATAGATTTGAATTATAACCTTGGTGGTTTAATTGGCTAAATGGGTTCGAGTCCCTAAATATTTAATTGAATTGATTTCTTGGTTTAGACTATGGGATCGAGTCCCAAATTTGATTAATAACGGTTATGGTATGTTGAACGCTTGCAAGTGGGGTTGGTATGGCGATACCAACTGGATGCCTTTGGTAAGTAATTGGATTAATTATTGTGTATATATTTAATGAATATTTTAATTGGGATTTAAAGCGGGATGTGTAGTTGTGCCGTGAAAGTGGAGTCCAAAGAACTAACGCTAGCCGGTGCAGGTGTCTAGATGACCGGGAGATTTGAGTCCCCTGAATGAATATATAAATGGGAGGTTCGAGTCCCCCATATTGTATACATTAGATCTTAAGTTACCTTGACTATGTCGGGAGGTTCGAGTCCCCCATAAAGGCTTATACATATATGGATATTCTTTGATTCATGTGACTACATGCACTAGGGGCCTTCTATCTAGGGGAGAGCTGGACTCATATAGCCCATGGGTGACTTATTTTATGATGGTTATACTACATAGCCTAGGTTAAGGTTTTTAAAATTCATGCTAAGTCTTATTCCCTATCCCGACATGATATATATATATATATATGTATACATGTGATTGCATATAATGATTTGACTTGGTTTTAGATAATGACATTATTATTCCTCTATTCCTGAGTTACATGCTAGCATTCCAACCGCTAACTATCTCCTTACATTGTATCCCCATATGATGTAGGTACTAAAACTTCTTCTACTTTTCCTACGCTGTAATCAGGTGTTCGAGGAGTTTATGATTTGACGTTGAAGTGGTGAACTTCCATACTCTAGAAGGCTTCATTTTATGATTTATATATTCTATGCCTCAGACTTATTTAGACTTTGTTTTTGGCTTTTTTGGATTACTGTGGACTTGGTTATGTTATTTTGGTGGATTGGTTTAGACATTTCATGAGTTATGATTAGTCTTATTTTACACTATCTTGTTATATGTTCAAAAATTTATCCGACTCTTATGATTGTTGAGCTGACTAGCTTAAGTGAAGAGGTGATCTCCGATCCATGTGGGACTTGAGATACCCATTATGGCTAGGCCCTTATTTGGCTTGTGGTAAAGCTGGTATCAGAGCAAGGTTCATGATTAATTAAGAGTGTACAAAGCCGTGTCAAGTAGAGTCTCTTTTATGGGTATGTAGCACGCCACGCTTATAAGAGAGGGGCTTTAAGACATTTAGGAATGTTTCCCTTTCTTGTTGTCTTAATTTTTGGCTATAAAGTCTATGGTCTTGAATCCTTGTGATTTTTGTTTTCTTGTCTTTTAGATCATGCCTCCAAGAAGATCTGACATCTGTGTGAACTCTTCTATCCCATCTGAGGACAATGTGGATAGAACTCGTCTAACTTCTAGAGTCCAGACCCAGTCAAGGGTCACCGAGAGTGATACCCATACTCAGTTATCTTCCAGGGAGGTTACCAATGTTGAGTTTTGTCGCTCTATTAACCTATTAACTTATTTGGTGACATCTTGATCACAACAGTCGAGTTCTGCTGCTGCTATGGGTTCGTCTGAGGCCACTAGAGTTGGCCAACTTATGAGGTTGTATCCTCCAATATTTATTGGTATAAAGGTTGAGGAGGATCCTCAAAGTTTTATTGATGAGATGGAAAAGATCTATATCTCCTTTCATACAATGCCTAAAATGGAATTGGTTCTGCCTTGTGGAATGATTTCTCTAGTACATTTTTGGATCGCTTATTTCCTTAGGAATTAAGCAAGGTGAAAATGGAAGAATGACAGTTAAAAAGTATACTTTGAAATTTCATCAGTTATCCAGGTATGCTCCTGAATTGGTATCTAATATGAGGGCCCAAATGAGAAAGTTTTCTTTTGAATTATCTCGTGAGTTGATTCTTAGGAGTAAGGCTGCCTTGTTAAATAAGGACATAGATATCTCCAGATTAGTTGTATATATATAGTAGGTCAAAGAAGGGAAAAAAGAAGTAGGCTGAGATTGGTGAGGGACAGAGTAAGAAATTCTAATATTCAAAATAGGGTGGGGCCAATAACGGAGTGGTAAGTAGTCTAAGAAGAAGATATGGAAGAGTCCTAACTCCTATTCAACAGCTAGTGCTCCCTACTTAAAGCTATCTGTGACCGATATTTTTAGGGTGGTGATGCTTCTAGGGCATAGGGTGCCCAATCTCAGGCTAGTAGGGGCCATCCAGCACCATCCTATTATCTCTATAGATTCTATGGTCAAGCATCATCATGGTTAGTGTGAGAAGAGGAGGAACCGATGTTTTATGTGTGGTAAGATTGGGCATAGATAGTGGGATTATCCCTCTAGAGTTGCTTCTAGGGAAAACAAGGTTCTTATTTTCTCCTCATCAGCTCATGCACCAAAGGGTGCTACTTTTGCTTTTGGCTCCGGTACTGGTCGGAACCGTATTTATGCACTCACTACTCATAAGGAGTCTGAAGCATCTCCGGATGTCATTACTGGTATGTTGAAACTATTTTCTCGTGATGTGTACTATTTACTTAATTCGAGGTTCATTTTCTCTTATGTGACCCCATTTGTGACTGTGTATTTTGGTTTCAGTCCTGAGTGTCTGTCAGATCCTTTTTCTATTTCTACCTCGATGGGAGACTCTGTGGTTATTAGAAGAGTCTATAAAGTATCTGTTAGTAGTAGAGAAACTCTAGTAAATTTGATAGAGTTAGACATGGTTGACTTTGATGTTATTCTGGGAATAGACTAGTTGCACTCGTGCTATGCTTCTTTAGACTGTCCAACCCATAAGGTCATGTTTAAATTCTTAAATGAGTCAGTTATTGAGTGTAAGGGTGGTTCCCTAGCTCCTACGGGAAAGTTCATATCATATCTTAGAGCTTGGAGATTAATTTCCAAAGGTTGTCTTAATCATCTAGTCCAGGTTAAGGGTTTTAACTTGGAGGGTCTTTCCTTACATTGTGTTCTTATGGTAAATGAGTTTCTTCAAGTCTTCTCGGATTACTTACCTAATATCCCTCCAAGTAGGGAGATTGATTTTGGTATTTATCTTGTTCTAAATACTCGTCCAATTTCTATTCCCCCATATAGAATGGCTTCAGTTGAGTTGAAAGAGCTTAAGGAGAAATTAAAGGATCTTTTAGACAAAGGCTTCATTCATCCTAGTGTGTCCTCGTGGGGTACACCGGTGTTATTCATGGGTAAGAAGGATGGATCCGTTCGTATGTATATTGATTACTGGCAGTCGAATAAGGTGATGATAAGGAATAAGTATCCCCTTTTGAGAATTGATGATCTCTTTGATCATCTTTAGGGTGTCAAATTTTTCTCTAAGATCGATCATCGATTCGGCTGTCATTAGTTAAAGATTAGGGGAATGGATATCCCTAAGACAACTTCTCATACTCAGTATGGGCATTTTAAGTTCTTGGTGATGTCGTTTGGCTTGACCAATGCCCCAGAGACATTTATGGATTTGAAGAATAGGGCCTTCCATTAGTTTCTAGATCTATTCGTGATTGTCTTCATCAATGATATTTTGGTGTACTCTAAGAGTAAGAAGGATCATGTCGATCAATTCTGCCTCGTGTTGCATACCTTGAAAGATCAGCAGTTGTATGTTAAATTCTTTAAGTGTGAATTCTGGTTGAATACCATAACTTATCTAGGTTGTGTCATGTCTAGTGAGGGGATTATGGTGGATCCTCAAAAAGTTGTTGTGGTTGAGAAGTGGCCTAGACCCACAGCTCCAACCAATATTTGGAGCTTCTTGTGTTTAGCTAGTTACTATAGAAGGTTTATGGAAAGCTTTTCTTCTATTGTTTCTCCATTGACTAAGTTGACTCAGAAGAAGGTGAAGTTTTTGTGGTCTGATACTTGTGAGGGTAGCTTTGAGAAGCTAAAAGATAAGTTGAATTCAGCTCCGATCTTGACTCTACCTGAGGGTACAGAGGGATTTGTGGTCTATTGTGATGCGTCTCATGTTGGTTTGGGTTGTGTGTTGATGCAGCATGGTAAGGTAGTTGCATATGCCTCTAGAAAGTTAAAGGTTCATGAGAAGAACAATTTGATTCATGACTTAGCTATGGTATTGGTGTTGAAATTTGGCATCACTATTTGTATGGGGTCCATGTTGATATCTCTTCTGATCATAAGAGTCTGCAGTACGTGTTTACTCAAAAGAGCTTAATCTTTGGTAAAGGAGGTGTCTTGAGTTGCTAAAGGACTATGATATGAGTCTTCACTGCCATCCAGGTAAGGCTAATGTTGTTGCTGATGCTCTTTGTCGATTGTCCATGGAAAACTTATCGTATGTGGATAAGGATAAGAGAGAATTGGTGAAAGATATTCACCATTTGGCTAACCTTGGAGTTCATCTCTTGGACTCTGAAGATAGTGGTGTGTTTGTGCAATAGGTGGCACAATCATCTCTTGGTTTGGAAATAAAGGAGAAGTAGGTATTATATCCTCTTTTGATGAAGATCAAGGATGACGTGGGTAAATATAAGGTGATGTCTTTTGAGATAGTTGGTGATGGTTTCTTGAGGTACCAAGAAAGGTTGTGTGTTCTTGATAAGGAGGGATTATGAGGCAGGATTTTAGCCGAGGCTCATGAATCGCGGTATACGATTCATACCAATTCAATAAAGATGTATCATGATCTTAGTGTGATATATTGGTGGAATAACATGAAATAGGATGTAGCAAACTTTATGGCTAAGTGCATTGTGTGTCAGCAAGTGAAGGTGAAGCACATGAGACCTGGTAGGCTACTCCAAGTAATTAAACTACAAGTGTGGAAGAGGGAAGTAATTAATATGGATTTTGTTACCAGTCTTCCGAGGTCACAAAATTAGTGTAACTCCATTTGGGTCATTACGGATAGGATGACTAAGTTCACTCACTTCTTGCCAGTGAAGACTACTTATTCTATCGAGTACTATGGAAAGTTGTTCCTTCAGGAAGTGGAAAAGTTGATGGTGCGCCTGTCTATTTTAGATCGTATTACTCAGTTCTCACCGTATTTTTGGCTTTTTTTTGCATGGTTTTGGGACTAAAGTGAGTCTTAGTACGATTTTTCACCCGCAGTCAGATGGGCAAGCTAAAAAGACTATTCAAACTTTAAAAGATGTTGCGATCCTGTGTGATTGACTTTGGTGGTAGTTGGTTCGACCATTTGCCTCTCATTGAATTTTCTTATAGTAATAGTTACCATTCTAGCATTGGTATGGCTCCGTTTTAGGCATTGTATGAAAGGAGATATAGATCTCCTATTGGGTGGTTTGAGGTAAGTAAAGCGGAGATGTTTGGCTTGGATTTAGTTTACCAAGCTATGGAGAAGGTAAAAGTAATTCAGAATAGGATTAAGACCGTCCAAAGTCTCCAAAAGTCCTATGTGAATGTGAGAAGAAGGGATTTAGAGTTTAAGGTTGGAGATTGGGTGTTCTTGAAGGTGTCTTCCATGAAGGGAGTAATACGGTTTGAAAATAAGGGAAAGTTTAGTCCCCAGTATGTTAGCTCATATTTGGTTTTGAGAAGGGTTGGGTATGAGTTAGATTTTCCCTCTATTATTAGTTCCATTCATCTGGTATTCCATGTGTCCAAGTTGCAAAAATATGTGGGTGATCCTTCGTTGGGTGTTCCCTTGGAAAACATTGGTATTTCAGATTCTTTTTCCTTTGAAGAGGTCTCAGTAAGGATCTTGGATCGTCAAGTTCGTCGGTTGTAAACAACAGACGTGACTTCAGTAAATATTCTATGGCAGAATCAAAAGTTCGAGGAAGATACTAGAGAAGTCAAGGAGGACATAAAGTCCAAGTATTCGTTCCTATTTCCAATTCTAGAAAATCATGCTTGAGGTATGTGTTGTTATTAATATCTTTATTTTCTTTCTTTGTAAAAGGTAGATTGAAGAATTCCTTGGTATGTTATTTTCGGTCTTAAAGGTGAGAGTAGAGATATTTGGGGTTTAAATCGTGCTATCAATGCTTTGTCCCATCATTCGAGGGAGAATGATCCTAAGGGAGAGACTAAAACACTCTAAACTTTGGCCCTAGGAAATATTCTTAAGTCTTGAACCTTCTGATCATTATACGACTCATACCATAATTCGTATGGTGTAGTTACGGGTCACAGCATGTTTTGGTAACGGTTTTGCACATGTGGGTGCATGGAAATTATGGTTTAATGAATGGGTCATGTTTAACCCTAGACTTGATGGATTTTGTCTTTGAATAATGGTTTGATAATGGGATGCCCTCAACCTAATTGTGGAAATATCAATGAGAAGAATCTTATCACATTTGAATTGTTTTGAACTAAGGCATTGTCCTATGAATGTTGATGATTGGTAAATGATTTTATGAAGGCCTTGTTGGCCATAAATAGATTTGAATTGTAACCTTGGTGGTTTAATTGGCTCAATGGGTTTCAGTCCCTAAATGTTGAATTGAATTGATGTCTTGGTTTAGAAAATGGGTTTGAGTCCTAAAGTTGATTGATAACGGTTATGGCATGTTGTATGCTTACAAGTGAGATTGGTATGATGATACGAACGGATACCTTTGGTAAGTAATTGGATTAATAATTGTGTATATGTATAATGAATATTTTAATTAGGTTTTAAATCAAGATGTGTAGCCGGGCAGTGAAAGTGGAGTCCGAAGGACTAACACTGAAAACTGTGCTAGCCGGTGCAGGTGTCTATATGACCGAGAAGTTCGAGTCCCCCAACTGAACATATGAGTGGGAGGTTCGAGTTCTCCATATTGTATACATTGGTGCTTAAGTCACCTTTACTATACCGGGAGGTTCGAGTCCCCGATAAAGACATATATGGATATGGATATTCTCTGGTTCGTGCGGCTACACGCACTGTGGCCCTTCTATCTGGGGGGGTCTTGGCGCATATAGCCCTTAGGTGCCTTGTTTTATGATGGTTATGCTACACAGTTTAGGTTAAGGTTTTCAAAATTTATGCTAAGCCTTGTTCCCTATCCCAGTACTACATATATATATATATATATTTGTATATATATATATATGTATGTATATATATATATAAGTATATATATATATATATATGTATTTATATATGTATATATATATGTATGTATATAGGTATGTATGTATATAGATATGTATGTATATATATATATATATGTATGTATATATATAGGCAGAATACATCGTCAGGACCCTCAACTTGGCGCCATCTTTCACTTAGGCACCTCAAGTGGACATTATTTCATTTTTGCACCTCAAGCAGCCTTCAAGTGTGTCACTTTGGGAAATTTTGTTGAATCAGTAAAACAATATTACGTGAGTGTGCTACACCCTCTAATGAGGTGGAAAGTGACGAATAAAATGCGAACATGTGTCATTTTTATCCAAATAATTTATAAATAATTAATTTAAATAAAAAAATACCCCTTCCCATAACCTACCCACCCCACTAGTCTTCCTCTTCAGACAACCCATCCATCCGCCACCCCACCCCACCATTCTTCTTTTTCTTTAAATACCCCTCCCCCCACCCGCCACCCCTCACCCTACCCCACCCTACCTCGCCAGTCTTTTTATCAAACAGACCACCCACCCCACTACCCCCACCCGCCAGTCTTCTTCCCCTCTTTATCTTCTTTAAAGACCCCACACCCCTTCCCCACCCCCGCACCCCAGTCATCTTCAATTTTTTTATCGATTTTTCTTTGATTTTTAATTTTTCTTTACAAATTTTGCTTGGTTTTTAGATTTTCTTCCTGAATTTAGCTTCATTTTTTCAGATTTGTTTCATCTATTTTTCTTCAATTTTTAGTTTTTTTAATTAATTTTGTTTTATTTTAATTTTCCTCACGGATTTAGCTTTATTTTTTAAATTTTTCATCAATTTTGCTTCGATTTTCAATTTTTCTTCACTGATTTGCTTGATTTTTAGATTTTCTTCCTGAATTTATCTTCATTTTTTTCTATTTTCTTCATTGATTTTTCTTCAATTTTAAATTTTTTATTGATTCTGTTTGATTTTAATTTTTCTTCACGGATTTAGGTTTAGTTTTTAATTTTTTTCATTGATTTTGCTTCGATTTTCAATTTTTCTTCAATGATTTTTCTTGATTTTTATGATTCAATTTTTAATTTTTTTTATTGATTTTGTTTGATTTCAATTTTTCTTCATGGATTTAGCTTTTTTTTTTAATTTTTCTACATCAATTTTATTCGATTTTCAGCTTTTCTTCATTGATATTGCTTGATTTTTAGTTTTTCTTCTTCAATTTTTCCCTTACTGATTAGAAAAATGATGTTTATTATCTAATCTTCACAAATCCCTAAATGCGTATATAAATTTCTCTCAATAATTTTTATCGTTAAATAAATTTAAGATTGACAAAAATGGTGGATAAAAATATGAAAAGAAGTATAAATTAATGGGGTGAGTTAATATACTGTTTGTGGCAACACGAACTCGTAAATGTGTATCTAGTTTTTAAATATCTTCCAATAATTTTTACCGTTAAATAAGCTTAAGATTGACAAAAATAATGGATAAAAAAAGATATAAATTAATAGAGGTGAATTAATATATTATTAGTGGGCCAACTTGGGCGCCACATCAGCCAATAAAGGGTTGTAACGCACCTTCATGGAGGTGTAATACACGCACCTTGCCAACTCAGGAAAAGGTGTCAAAGTGACACACTTGAAGGCCGCTTGAGGTGCCAA
Source organism: Capsicum annuum (assembly GCF_002878395.1). Lineage (NCBI taxonomy): Eukaryota > Viridiplantae > Streptophyta > Magnoliopsida > Solanales > Solanaceae > Capsicum > Capsicum annuum. Next base: position 52,453 of record NW_025856244.1, on the reverse strand, counting down.
AAAGAAATAATATCCACTTGAGGTGCCTAAGTGAAAGATGGCACCAAGTTGAGGGGCCTGGTGATGTGTTCTGCCATATATATATATATATATATATATATATATATATATATATATATATATATATATGCGATTGCATATGATGATTTGACTTGGTTTTGGATGATGACATTATTTTATTCCTCTATCCCTAAGTTACATGCTAGCTGTTTTGCGGAAATTTTGACGTTTTTAGAGTTGCCACTTAATTTATTTGAAAAGGAATTAAGAAAACCTTTGAAAGTTACTTAAACAATCCAAAACAAAAAAAATCTTTTAAGTTTGAAGATTCTGAGTAAACGATTTCTATTAATACTCTTAGAAGGTTGTTAAGGCACCAAGAGTATCCGCTAACTTGCAGTTATCCGGACTGTTTGAAAATATCTTTTGACTAACTTCAAAAAGAAAGATTGATTGTTAAAAAGTAATTGATTTTAGGAAAAGACACATGTAAAATAGATTTGGACGACTTTGTAGGGATTTTAACTAAGTCTAAACAAATTAATAACAAAGCATGTAAAACGGGAAGGGGGGAAATAAAAGACTTAGGTTATTGGGCCCAAATCAATAGACCCTGTCCTAATCTAATTTTACTTTTGGCCCACTTGCACCTGTCCTAATCTAAATATTGGGCTTTTAGCCCACAACCTATCCCAAGCTAGTTTTCTGTAACGCCCCGAATCTAGTACTCGGAATGCTACACGGTGCCCATGACCCCGAAGGACCACAAGCTAACCCATGATTGATATCTATAAACTGAGCACTGAATAATATTAATAACATCATAAATGCGGAAACATGAACTGAAAGACCATAAGGTTTAATACTAGTACATAACTAAAAATATGGTATAACAATACCAAAACAACTGAGATAATTGTCTGAACATACTGTAGTCTAAAAGCCTCTAAACTGTCTGAATAAGGAATTGATGGGACATGTCCCCAACTAACTCCAACTACTGAAATAAACTAAAAACTAAAATAGTAATGTGATCATCATGTCCTCGAAGGATTAGGACTCACTGCTAACTTTGATCGCGGAACTGAGATGCTACTAGCTCTCTAGAGCTTATGCTTCTAAATCTCTGTTATAAGACACCATAGCACAAATACGTCAGTACTTTGAATGTAATGGTATGAAAGTGAGATAGGCTGAATGCAATAGGTTCATATGCATGAACAATACTAACTTACTGACTAACATGAACATAAGAATACATGCATGCATACGTAACTGTAACTGAGATCATGATAGGACTGAATACTGATTTCTGACTACTGAGTCTACTAACATTGACATCTAAGTTACTGATGAGTGAGAAACTAATACTATATTACTGAATACTGAGGGACTGCTACTATGTTACAGATACATGGATAACTGTGTTTGACAGTTTTGATTATGAAGAATTGTTCTGGTTGACTATATCTGATAGTCCTAAAGCTGAATACTGATAACATGAGTTCTGATAACTGATAAAACTACTAACATGAGTGACTGTATCTGACAGTCCTGAATCTGATGGAACTAGCTGAGTTCTGTACTGTATCTGAGTAACTGAATCTGAGATCAGTCCCATCTAGCATATGATCTCAACATCTAATGATACTGATACTGATTGACCATAGTTGAGATCATTCCTATCCGGTGGGTGATCCTGGGGTCTATTTATAATGATAAGGATTAACTGTATCTGACAGTCCTAAATTTATACTACTAAACTGAATTGACTGTATCAGACAGTCCTGATTCTGTAACTGAAATTATGGAATGTATTCATCTAACCGACATGCCCCATACTAAGATAACTGGGTTCTAACCTGGAACCCTAGTTGTAAGGGTGTCAGTACCGTACCACTGGTAAAGACAACTGTTGTGGAGTTAGTCCTAATCTAGCGGGTGACCACTGGGATCAATCCTATACATTTAAATGCGCTAGCGGGTGATCCCTACATAGTTCTAGAACTTAGGGATTTCTTCTAGGGATCTCAGTCCTATCTAGCGGGTGAGTCCCTATCCCTAGGCTCAATTGGTGCTGAATCCTACTCCCACCTGAAAGACACTGAACTGATTAAATGAACTGAGCTGATTAACTGAACTAAACTGATTAGCTGAACTGAATTGATACTAGTGGTATTGTTTAGCATAGCTAAACTGAATTTACTGAGTTTTGTTGACTGACGAAATGTACTGAGTTTTGAGGACTGACTGAGAATACTGAATTTACTGAGATTGATTGGGAATACAGAGGTTACTGAGATTTCTGAGATTTCCTGAGTCACATAACCGACTGAGTCCTATGGATCATAGCTTGACTGAGGAGATCATGAAAACATGACATGGCTCTAGGCACACAACTAAATATTCGGGTACAAGTACCCCCAGGACACGATGAGAAGAAACTAACATAGCAAGGCTTACTTGAACATATGACCAACAACACAATTCATAATTCATATGTTGAAACACTCCATTAAACATGTTATATGCATAAACTTGTACATAAATGGGGATTTCATAATATCTTGCTAGTTAGGCACTTTTCCTTCATATAGGCACTTAATCAAACACTTGGTAGGTATAATATATGTAGACAACATTATACAACAATCAAACATCATGATTCATATCTAATTTCATCATCCAAGGTTTTTAATCCTAGGTTTACATGAATCAACATCTTTACTAGTCAATTCCACATGAAATTTATAACCAAACATGGATTAAAACTCAATTGGTCATTACCAACATGAGCAACACAAACCCAACATGAAATTCATACAAAAATCCATACACTTGAATTTGAAAAGAGATTCTTGGACTTCATGGATGAAAGGAGTCCATGAATGAACACAATACATACCTGGGATGTGATTTCTTGAAGATTAATGGTGAAATATTCTTGAATTTGAATCCCCAATTGAAACCTTAGCTTGTTCTTAAGAGACACTTGAGAGAAACTAGTATATTTTGGGTGAAAAATGGCTAAATCACGTGTTATTGGGTTTAAATATGAGTAGAAAATCGACCCTTTTAACCCTGGACACATTTTTAGTTTCTGAGAAAATTTCCCAATTTTCATCCTTTGTGTGACGCGCCACTATCGCGCCAAGTCACTGGAACTGAACAATTGGGAATCCTCATGGTGGCGCGACGCGAAGCTATCGCGTTGCCACCTTATTTGAGACCCGAAAGTTTGGCGCGACGCGCCACTATCGTGAAGCAACACTGGAAATTGACAATTGCCATTTAAGCTGGCTCCACGATGCGCTGATGGCTTAGGTGATATACTGTCTCACTAAAAAGGCTCTAACTCTTCGCTCAGGTGTCAAATTTGGTCAAATTTGGTATCGATGGAAAGCTTATTCAATTCCCCACATGATAAAAAGTGAAAAACTTGAAAATACAATACGTACAAAAGTGGATTCATCTTTCAAAGAAAGTTTCTAACATTCTTGGGAAACTTTTCAAGCTGGGAAAAGTACGGGGTATTACATTTTCAAACCTTTGAGGCCCAAAATCCACCTCACCAGTATTAAATTACAACTTTGACTTCGAGTGCCAAATGAATGAATAGATAAATGAATAAATAAAACAAAGACAATAATAAAAAAATCAAGACTTTTCAAGTCTCTTAGTGACCTCATCAATGGGTTTTGACCCATTTTTCTTGTTCGTCTATCTTCTAGCACCCGCACGCCATGTAGTGGACTTTGGATTTAAACTTTGGACTTGACTCGAAGAGGTGGTCCTCATTGACCATTACAAAATACAAAAGGAGAGGAGTCCATTTGGACTTGAGACATTTTTTGCATGCAACAAAAAGATAAAGAGAAATTAATATACATTCAAGGCATAATAGTTACATATTTCAAAGCAAAAGAAAAATCAAGAATCAATTTTTGAATTACAATGATATGCACACTTGCACACGTATAATAAGAGTAAGAGTCAATAGATAAAATGCAAATCAAAGACATACACTTCATGCCTCATGACTTATGTTCATATTAAGAATTAATAAAGGTAAAAGGAAGAAGGCCATATTCAATGAATTAATTCGAGAAACAAACAACATAAGCTTGCGAGAGTAAAGGGATGAGGCGATAAGAAAAATACTCATAACTTCTAAAATTGAACAAACATAGAAACTAATCCATAGAACAAAAGAAAATAAAGGCTAACTTTTCAAGAAAGTGAATTTTTAAATTTCAATTAAGGAGAAATTAACGAAGATTCATACATCTAAGTCATGGCCAACTTTAGGAAAAACATGTAACGACCTATGATTTATTGTTCTAAGACATCGTTGATTATCTTTTGACATTATTACTCAAAGAGAGACATGAATCAAGTCTTTAAACACACAAAGAACATGTATAACAATCCAAATGGAGTAAGAAAATTAGAATAAAAGTTTCGCACCTCTAAAAGTGAAATATCATTCAACAATCATATTATGCATGACTTGAGAATATCTAAATAATTCTATTTAGCCATAAAAATACGACCTTTCTCATTATTTTGACAAATTAACAACATGCGAAAAAAAGAAAAGAAGAAAAAGAAAAGAGGAATAAATATCTTGGATGGAAAATAAAGTTAGTACTCATCTCTTATATGAGGATTTTGAAATCCATTAAAATAATTAGCAAACAAATGACAAATTCTTGACTTTATCAATTATTATTTTTACTAAGGTGAAACAAACAATAGTAACTATATTTCCAACATAAATGAAACAACTTTACATGCTAATAACAAACATATCCGCTAACAATGAATTTAACTATGGCATGAATACGTTTTTTGAGCAAAGATCAAAACTTTATACATAATAATAAAAGAATGAAGCTAAAAGGTAAAACAATCAATATTAACTATTCTTTTCAACATAAAGAAAATAACTTTACATGTTAAAAACAAACATATTCACCAACAATGCGTTTAGACAAGACATGAGTACATCTTTTAAGCAAAGATTGAAACTTTATCTATAATAATCAAAGAATTAAAAAAAAAAGAAAGAACAATCAATATTAACTATTCTTTTCAACATAATGGAAATAATTTTACATCCTAAAAGTAAATATATCCATCAACAATGAATTTAAACAAAGCATAAGTGCATTTTTTAAGAAAAGATTGAAACTTTATTTATAATAATCAAAGAATAAAATCAAAAAACATGTACAATTATTGTTAGCTCATTTTTATACTGTGAACATGAAAATAACCATAATATCGATCAATACCACAGCTTCCTATGGCCTTCAAGGCCGTCTACAGCAAACAAAATTATAAGTACAAACTACGAAGAAGAAAAAAATAAAGAAGAAAATGATAATAAAACTAAAAAAAAAGGTGAGTTCACCTTTTTTGGGACAAAAAAATGAGACTACGAGCTTCGTTGAAATCAACCACCACCGAAAAACGTCGCCAGCAACTTAAAATTTTTTATTAGCCAACTAACTCTATGAAACAAAAAAATTTACTAAATAAAAATAACTATTTTGCTCAAAAGGATTTTTGTAACGCCCCGAGATCCCATCCCGAGATGTCACTTGGTGCTTATGACCCCGAAGGACCACAAGCTAACCCTTTTCTGATATTTGTACCTGTACACTACTTAATATCTAAAATAAATGCGAAAACTGGTCATAAGGTTCAACACATCTATACATACTCAAAACTGAAAACTGAATTAATATATCTGTCTGAAAAGCCTCTAAATTGTCTGAACTTTGGAGTTGATGGGACAGGTCCCCAACTAACTCTGTCTACTGAAAATATAAACAAAGTCTGATGCAATAATATTAAATTGAGATTTGTCCTCGAAAAAAGAGGACTCACTGCTATGACTATTGCTGCTGACTGGGACTGAACTGCTAAGGAAACTCTGGGTCCTGTGCCTCTGAACCTATGGTGCCAAATAAAATACCATAGCACAAATGCGTCAGTACAGGAATGTACTGAGTATGTAAATGAGGTAAGGCTAAATGCAAAGGCTCATGCATGCGTAATATCTAAACTGAATGATCATAAAAATGTCACACGAGAACACATACAAGAATGCATAGACCATAATCACAATCATCACAACTCTAAATACTGAACTCGAATATCATTTTACTGCAGACTGAACTTACTACTGACACTGAGATACTGAATCACTGACTTATCTGATACTGATAACTGAGGATCTGGATGCATTTACATCAAGGACTAAATTCTCCCCTTTACTGCTTTCGACTGACAGAATTAGAGATCAACCTCTCTAACGGATGATTTCAAAAACTATTATCAATGATAAGAAATATGAATATATCTGAATCTGACAATAAGGATACTCAATAGAATCTGAGACTGTGAATCAAGCCTGTATGGAGGCACATCTCTGAATATGATATCAAATAACTGTAAATGAGACCAAGCCTATCCAACGGGATGGTCCATGAATCAATGGAACTATCTGAGTTTCTCATAAAGATAGATAACTGTATCTGACAGTCCTGATTTCTGAAGATTAATACTGAAACTGTAATTGTAACTACAACTGTAGGAAGTAGTTACTTAACTGACATGCTCCAACCTACCACAGTGGGTTCCAACCTGTAACCCCAGCTGGAAGGGTGTCAATACCATGCCACGGGTAAAGATCTCTCTCTGGTCAATCCTCTCTAATAGATGACCTTTACCAGGCAGTCGACCTAAGGCAATATAATAGTCAAATACTCTTTCTCTGGAGGTGACAGCCTTTTGCCTGACGGTGACTCCTGTATTCTGTGTTGGCTACACAGTTCTGGAGGTTAGGGATTACTACTAACGACTTCGGCCTCTCTCTTTCTCTGACGAGAGGAGACGCCATCCTTTTTATCGCTCGGTGCTAGTTTCTACTCCCAACTAAAAGACTCTGACTGAATTCTTAACTGAATACAATTGAACTAAATCTGATACTGATCATGTTTATCAAATGATCTGACTGGGATACGACGAGATCACTTAGCTCCGTATTTGATAGAAATGGTATTAAATCATGGTATCTGACTGGCAATACAGAGCTTGAATAGATTATTCAGTCACTTTCGAGATTAGAATTGAACACTTCCATACTATTAGATCTGAGCTGAGTACAGGACTGAGGCTAGATCACTAGCAATACAAAGATTACAAAGATAACTGAGATTACTGAGCTTTCTTAAGTTCTACAATTGTCTGAGAATACAGAGTTCTATAGTTCACTGATTTCTGAGAATCATGGCTCGATTGGAATTATCGTGAAACTAACACATGCTCTAGACAGTAGCTAAGTTGTCGGGTATAAATACCCCCAGGACTTGATAACATAAAATAAAGCATAATCATTCTTGACTAGTCATCACCACAATCATTCATTCATTATCACAAGCATTCATTCATCATCACAATATTTCATGTATCATCACAACCATTAAGGCATGTTCACAATCATTAAAGCATCTTATAATCATTAAAACATCTCATAATCACTAAAGCATCTCTTCAAGTAATTAGGAATCATGTTATATTTTCACTCCCACAATCATTAAGACATTACCTCAAGCATTTAAGGATCAAAAACATCTGTTCATTATCACAGTCGCCAAAGGGTCACTTAAAGTATTTTGGAATCATGATCACATAATAACGTAGGGGAAACATGCTACTAGTTCATACTCCATTCAACAAAGTCTTACCCCGGTACTTCATACTTATATCGATCTTGACATGTATTTGGATATCATATGGTTCGGGGAAACTTTATACTATCACGTCAAAACTTACTTGCTAATCACTTGGCATGTATTAAAAGCTTAGCATATATCAAGGAGCACATAATTGTGGAATTTGCTATTACACATCTTCACTTGTTCACTAAAGTCCTTCAACAAACACTAGACATGCACGGGTTCACACTTATTTGGGGATTTCCAACCATCATGGAATAATTTATTCACTAAGGCATTTTATCAAACACTAGGTATGCATGGACTAGCTCCCAATTTGGGAGTTTCCTGTTCAAGATACTATAATGGACCTTATGCTTCACTTAAGCTCTTTATCAAACTTATGGGGGACATACTTTACTTATTCCACCATTTCTACACCCAAATGTCATGAACACATCATATAGAAAACAACATAAGGAAGGTTCATCACAAACATCACATGGATTCCACATACTAGGGTCAAAGCTCATGAATCTTGTAAACAAACATGAATCAAAACTCAACAACACATGGAACATCAATTTAAACTCATACAATTCATAGAATCTTACAAACATACAAATCTTTAAGTTTTGAAAAGGGTTCTTAAGCTTCTTGGATGAAAGGGATCCAAGAATCAACATCTACATACCTGGGGAAACTCTTTCTTAAAAGCCTTTGGAAAGATTCTTGATTTCTCCCTTGATTTTTGTTGAAGAATAAAAGAGGATTTAATTTTTTTGAAAACCCTAATTTTTGGAGTGAAAGAGAAAAATGAGTCTGAGATCCCGTAATCGGGTATTTATAGAGGCTAGGGAAAATGGGAAAAGACCAAAGAGACCAAAAAGCCCTTGGAATTAAACTGAAAATTCTCCGATTTAACATGCTGGCGCGACGCGTCATAATCACGCTAGTTCACTAGAATTTGGACAATTGAGAAACTGCATGATGGCGCGACGCGATGGAAATTGCGTTGCCATCTTGATTACGAACTAGAACTATACCGCAACACGGTGGAATCACAAAGTTTCACTGAAATTTGACAATTACCATTTTGGCTGGCTCCGCGATGCGCTAAGGTGCCAGGTGGCACACTGTCTCACTAAAATAGCTCTAACTCTTCACCCGAGTGTTTGATTTGGGCAAATTTTATATCGATGGAAAGCTTATTCAATGATCTGCATGGAAAAAAGTAGAAATTAGAGAAATTCCACACGATTCAAAGTATTTCATACTTAGAAAGATATTTCTGAAACTTTTAGACTTGAATTTCTGCTTAACTGAATACGCTCTAAGGCTCAGACTAGAAGAGGACTTTGCGGGGTATTATAATTTTTTTCACCTTTCTAGCCTTTTTTTTTTTTTTAATTTTCAGCCCCTATTTCTACAAAAGTAGTGGTAGTATTTATAGAAGAGAATGAAGTTTTTTTTTCTTTCCTCCACCATGTGGGAGAAAAGTATTTATAGGAAAGAATGATGATTTATTTCTTGTCATCCACCAATGTGGGAGAAAAGTCATTTAGGGTATTTTTGGAATTTAAAAATTAAAAATAAGGTGAGGTGGAAGATAATGTGGGGGGGAATTGCACAATGTAGTACAATTTTTGAATTTCAAAATTGGGAAAGGACAAAGTTGGGGGGAAATAGTACAATTTGAAATCATTTTTTGATGGAAATTGGGTAGAAGTTATGAGAGTTTTTTGGGAATTTGGGGGTTATTTAAAATATAACCCTAATTGGGATTTAAAATTTAGTCATATTCATTTAATTTTGACCAAATTAAAAATCAATAGACGAATTACATTGCAATTATGGCTAATTTGATTTTAATTATGGTCAAATCTAATAGATTGGCTAAATTAAATTGAAATTCAATACGAGCTAATACTTAATTTAATCTCGAGCTTCTTTATTTAATAAAATTAAATGCATATTTATCCAACTAAATTACTTTGATAATAAATTATATTAAAATCAAGATTTTAATCATGATATTTATTTTCAAAATAATCCTTAGTTAAAATTCAATATCTCATAGAATAAATATTTAAGTAATCAAATTATATAATCTCGTATAACTGAACACGATAATATATAATCGCTTCTTAAAATGATAAAATTATATACAAAAAATTTTTGAAAATTTTTTATTCAGATGAAATAAATATTTTTATTTTTTAAAAAACTGAAGAAACTCGAGACTAAATTTAGTCGTGGAGGGCAAAAATTAGGTGTCAACGCTAGCGCTCCAATCGCTGACCATCCCCATACGATGCAGGCGCTAGAACTTCTTCTGCTTTTCCTGCGTAATGATTAGGTGTTCGAGGGGTTCGTGAGTTGACATTTAAGTGGTGAGCTTCTATACTCCAGAAGACTTTATTTCATGGTCTTTATATTCTATGCCTCAGACTTTATTAGTCTTTGTTTTTTACTACTGGCTGGGGCATGTCCTGACTTTTTATTGACTTCAGATTTATAGAGGCTTTATTAGATTACTGTGGACTTGGGTGTGTTGTTTTGGTGGATTGATTTAGACTTTTCATGAGTTATGATTAGTGTTATTTTACACTATCTTGTTATATGTTCAAAATTCATCCAACTCTTAAAGTTGTTGAGCTGACTAGGTTAGGTAAAGAGGGTGATCTCCAGTCCACATGGGACTTGAGATACCCGTCACGGCCAGGCCCTGGTTTGGGTCGTGACAATTATCCTGAATGTAACTAATTTATTTTTGATGTCTTGTCAAATTTTCAATTTGAAATATCTAAATTAAGGTGGAATTTGCTTTTTTGTAACTTTTACGGTGAAAGTTTGTTGAAATATATAACTTGATCAAAATTGAATGACTTTTAAGTGATAAAAAATTAACAAAATTGATTTTTATGTAATAAATTTTAAAGTTGAATGACATTCAGGTTAAAGATAATAATAATAAAAAAAAAAATTTACGACAAATTTTACGATTAAAAGATATTTAAATAATAATTAAAAAGTTCTATTATAATACAAAATTAGATAACAATAAAAAAAGTCTTAATAAATTTTTGTGGCTATATAATAGAACTATTCTTAAAATTTGATTTTTAAGAGGGAAAAAACGAAATAGGAGATAAGGAAGCAAAAATAGAAGTGAAATGAGATGATGTGTTAGAACTCACTTTATATAATCAACTAGGAAAATTAGTCGCGCTTCACGTGGTGTTAAAAAATTAATTATTTTCTTCGATTAATTTTATATTCACTTTAGATTTTTAATTGTAATATTATAACTTGTTATAATTATATTATGAAGAATGTTTTCGTTTCATAAAAGAAAATAAAATTTAATAATTTAATATCTCCATAGCTTTTACTTTATGCTAGGCATCTCAACGGTCTCTCTTTATGAAGAAAAAGATCTTCTCCATCTTTGTTCCAATATATATGTTATAGGGTTAGACTTTAGTCTTCTTTAATTATTTTTACAATTCATTAGCTTGCTATGATGGGCATATACTGCTTACATTATTTTATAGCATTCTTCTTTATGCCATTTTTTGAAACGCTTAAAATTTTAAAAAAGATAAATACATAAGAGGTGATGTGGTAATTCTTTATGGCCTCCAATTGTATCTATCTTTTTTCTTAATTTTTTGATATTGTTATCTCTATTTCACTATATAATGATAACATAATAATCTATTTTAAAGTA
>NW_025856244.1:22485-37993 GCF_002878395.1 Capsicum annuum | reverse complement strand
TTTGTACCTTTAACTCACATATTACCATCTTTATGACTCATGCTCTTCATAATCTTCATTACTTAAGAAAATTAAGAGTTGTGCATGGATAATTAAGGATCATCATATATAATATTTCAATTCTATATAAAAAGTCGTGCATAGTTAGTTAATCTGGTAAGGTATAATATTGTACACTTCAAAAACATATGAATAAGGAAGTTGTGAAATGATAGAGAAAATTTTGAATTTTATTGATAATTCGGTGTGGTGCAGAGAAATTATGGGTATTTACACAAGGATCTACTTGATTTAATTTTTTCATGCTTTTTGATTGAAAAAAAATTATTTCAAATTAAAATCTCAACTTCATTGAATGTGATAGAAATGAAATAAAATTGTTATTAGAGAATATATTTTAACTTATTGATAAAGAATATACTATCAATCATTTAATAATTTGATAAGTTAATATTTCTATTATATTTCATTTGAGTTCTCTAAAAATTGAAAAGTATATACCATCTCAATATTCGATAGTAACGAACCCATTTGATCTAAAAACCTCCCGTGATAATTTTTTTTTTTTAAGTTTCTCATCCATTATTTGAAACCTCTATTCGAGTCCGATTAATGCAGATTCGCATCAGATAGGATTCATTCGAAGATATCGCTCCTACTAATGATTTTTCTACACTAAGAGCTCAAAATAGAGTCTTATTAAGGAGCAGACCCTCCAACAACAAATTTGAACTTGTGCACAAATGAAAAATTTAATGTTTAACCGAATAAATTGTATTTGCATTACCAAACCTTTCATTGGATAAGCAGTTCCAACTTAAAAATAAATTATTATTTTGACAATAGGTAACCTACAAAAAGAGGGAAAGATTAGATCTTTGTGATTAATATCTAAAGTTTTCATTATAATTTAAATATTGATAGAACCAAAGTCAATCAAAAATAAAATATGCCAACAAAAATACTAAACATATCAAAAATGAGATTTAAGCCACACATTCGTATACATATGACAATACTGTGAAATGTTATATGTTTATGATGATGTTATAAAGAGATAGAAAAAGACATCAAAAGGTAATACATGAATACATTTTAATATATTCAATTAAGAAGATAATTATAATGAAAGGTAAAAGCTCATTAATTGAATCTACACATTCGTATACATATGACAATATTGTGAAATGCTATATGTTTATGATGATGTTATAAAGAGATAGAAAAGGACATCAAAAGGTCATACATGAATACATATTATGATATTCAATTAAGAAGATAATTATAATGGAAGGTGAAAGTTGACTATTTGAATCTACACATTTTTGGCCTAACTAAAATAACATAAATAAATAAATAAATAAATAAATAAAAAATAAAGGGGAAAATCCAAAAAAAAAAAAGATGGACAAAATATTTTGAAAAAGGAAAAATATACCGTGAGACCCTCTCAAAGTTTAACAATTCCAAACAAATTAAAATTTGAATCACGAAAACTTGAATTGAAAACAACTTTTCTACTTCTTCGGAGGTAGCAGTATGGACTGCATACATCTTACCCTCCCCAGACCCCACACTGTGGGAATACATTGGGTTTGTTGTTGTTGTTGAATCATGAAAATTAAAATAAATCTTACAAAATTTTAAATGACAATGATATTGATAAAATAAACTATTGGCATACCTCTTCATATCAAACTTCTTCATCTTCACCATCCTTTTTATAAGATGATGATAATATATATTAAAATCAAAGATATAAAACAAAATTAAAACAAAAAAGAAAGAAAAAAATAAAGGAGAAGAGAAAAAACAGACCACAAGACCCTACCCAAAAATGAGAAGATTATATATAGTATGGAAAATAGAATATGAATAGGAAAAAATAAATTGCCCACTTAATAGCCATTCATTTTTCTTATTCAATGTGCATTTTTTTTATATAAATACAATGACTTGAAAAACATTGAAAAAAAACACAAAAATAGGAGAAAAAAGATAAATATTTTTCTTGGCCTATGATAACTCCATTAATGATAATTATGATTGATTCATCCAACATAAAGTTTTGACTTTTAAATTTAGAACGGAAAAGGGCCTAAAATGCCATTCAACTATGCGAAATGATGCAAAAATGTCCTCCGTCTACCTATTAGGCCTAAAATATCCTTTCTGTCAACTTATTGAGCCTGAAATATCCTTTTCGTCTACCTATTGGGGCTATTTTGTCCTTTTATTAAGAAAAAAATTATATGATACCATATTTTTATTAAACTACATAACATTTTTATCATTTTTATTAATATAAACCAAATAAAGAGTACACAATATCAATTTTTTGTCATTCTAAATTAATCTGATAAATAAAAATAAAAATAATATAAATAGCCATTTTAAAAAAATTATTGCATATACATAGCCGTATTAGTTAATTGTTAGATATAACATATACTACCTCCGTTTCAAAAAGAATGACTTACTTTCCTTTTTAGTCCGTTTCAAAAAGAATGATCCCTTTCCCTTTTTGACATACTTTAATTTCAACTTCCACATGGCATGTTTAGGACCAAAACATTAAAGGGTATTTTGGTACATTTGATACAACTTTAATTTAAGGCCACAAGATTCAAAAGTCTTCTTTATTTTCATAAACTTTGTGCCAAGTCAAAGTAGGTCATTCTTTTTTAAACGGAGGGAGTAAAATATTTACTTTTATAACAGATTCTAATATATAAAAAAATAATGATATATTAAATTTTTATTTCCTTATTTATTGCCTATTTTTATGGAAGCCTTTGTTCATTCATTTTTTATATACTATATCAAAATTTTATATTTTTTATTTTTATTGCATGCTTTCGCAATGCCTTCAAAAAAATATATAGTATATTTATATCATAAAAAATTATGATATATTTATATATTATACAAATTATATTTCTATAATAAAAATACATGATATATTTATACCATAAAAATTAGGAAAAAGTCATCAAAATCACCTTAAACTATACTCGAAAAGTCACTTACACACTTAAACTAATGTAGCGACCTATTACACACCTATTCTTATTAAAAGTGAATTTAACTCCACCCTAAATTTGACGTGGAAATGATATTAAATAAATTTAAAAAAAACGTGTCTAACATAAAAAAGGCAAAAATACTCTTTAAAACTCCCTACCCCTGTCACAACTCTCTCTCCTTCACTCCATTTTTAATATTTCTCCAGTTTCTCTCCATCTTTCTTTCTTCTTCTTCTTCTTCTTCTTCTTCTTCTCCTCCTCCTCCTCCTCCTCCTTCTCCACCTTCTCCTCCTTGTTCTCCTTCTTCTCCTCCTCCTCCTCCTCTACCTCCTTCTCCTCCTCCTGCTCCTCCTCCTTCTCCTTCTTCTTCTTCTCCTTCTTCTTCTTCTTCTTCCACAATCACTCCTCCCTTGCTATGGTTGATGGAAATAATTTTTTCATGGTAGTTTTCAAAGAGAAATTTAGAAAAAATTGAGGGGTGAAATCATCGCCAATCAAAAAATTTTCCAATGAGACGTTTGAAATTGATAAAATCTTATTACTCCCACCATTAAACTCATCAACTTGAGCATTAATTTTTTAATTTATTTTTGTGTTTCTGTTCTTTCTTTGTAAAAGTTTATGGGTTTTGCTCAAAATTCAATCTTTTAATAAATCCTCTTTTAATTTTGCTTGAAATCAATAATAATAATAATAAATTGAAATTGCTCCAGATCTTTTTTAGTGTTGGATGATGAAATTAGTGGTGAGGTATATTGATTTTTGGTGACAATAATAGTGTGTGATATTTGATGATGGGTGGCGAATTAGATGGTGATATCTGCTATAAGCACTGAATAATAATACTAAAAATAATGTAGAAAATACGTTGAATTACCATAAGGTTCAAATCTAAAAACACTGATAAAGAATATCAACTATAATAATAATCTGCAAAACTGAATACTGTATGATAACCTAGTCTAAAAAGCCTCTAACTGAACTATCTGCATGTGGAGTTGATGGGACAAACTCTCAGCTAACTCTGACAATTGTACTACTGATAAACTAAAATACTAAAATAAAAGCATACCCTCGATATATGAGGACTCACTACTGAAATTGCTGCTGATAACTAAATCTATATATGCGCAATCAAGAACTTGAGCATTCGAATCTATGATATGAGACATCATAGTATAAATAAAGAGCATGTGTCAGTACGTGAAATATACTGGTATGCTAGATGAGGTAAGGCTGAATGCAAGGGTTCATATGCATGAACAATAAATAACTGAATGATATGGGATAACTGAGTAAAAATACATGGATAATTGAAACTACTATAAATACTGAGAATGCAATACTATGCATATATGTGTATATATACTGTATCTGAGCTTTTACTGAAGCTGAGTAATGAGTTCTGATAACTGTATAACTGATATCTATAATTGCTGATAACTGAGTTACTGATACTGATTCACTGTGTCTAACAGTCCTAATTCCGTAGAACTAAACTAAGTTCTATATTAAGACTGAAATTGAAATTGTGGGAAGTAATCATCTAACCGGCATGCCCCTTTTCTGAATAGATTTAAGGTCCAACCTATAACCCCATCTGGAAGGGTGTCAGTACCGTGCTACAGGTAAAGACAAGCTAAAGAGTTACCCTCATCTGGCAGGTACTCTAATGAGAATGGTGGAACCCTCAACTGGCAGGTTAAAACACCTTATCAACCCTTAACTAGCAGGTTGATGTCTCAACCTACGCTGGCTACGTAGTCTTGGAATACAAGGAGTGATTCTAAGGATCACACCCTCTACTGGAAGGTGAGCCCCCATCCTTGGGTTTACTTAGTGCTGAATCCTACTCCTAACTGAATAGACCTTGAATTGATTATAATGAACTAGACTGGACTAATACTGAGTTTTACTGATTTCTATCGCTGATCGAGTACTACTGGGTTTTGTAACTGACTGAGTTCTACTAATACTATTCTACAACTACTGTAGCTCTAGGTAAGCAACTAGATTTTTGGGTATGAAATACCCCCAGGACTCGATAGCATGAAAAGTAGAGCATAGCATGATCTTGAGAAACATAACAATGTATATTTGTCTATAATTTATTCATAGAGACATTTTATCAAACACATGTAGAGCATAAGCTTATACATATACTAGCATGTCATGATTTCATCATTTAATTCACATAGACATTCTATCAAACACTTAGGGAGCACAACTTAATGCACATTATCATGGATATTATATAAACATTTTAACTACAATGTCCAAACTTGCAAATTCAAGAATTGTAACATGGAAATTACACAATTCAATATACATGCTATTTCAATATCATGGCAACCATAATTAATCATGGATTGAAATTCAATTAATGTCATGAACTTGAATACAATCCAATTTCAAACATGTAATTCATAATTCTGTGATCTTGTAAGTTTAAAAAGGGATTCTTAGACACTATGGGTGAAAGAAACCTATAGATGAACACCTAACATACCTTGGAATGTTAATTCTTGAAGGTTCTTGGAGAAATTCTTAAAGGTTAGCCTTGATTCATGAAGCTAGGGTTTTTGCCTCTTAAGAGAGAATGATTTATTTCTTAAGAGAAGTGAGCAAATAATGAGATAATAGGCTAGTTAGGGTTTTAATCCCGTGTTTTGGCTGACTAGGGATTTTAGGAACTGACCAAACAACCCCTGAATTAAAATCACGAAATATAAAAAATCCTAATTTTTTATGCTGGCGCGATGTGGTGGAATCACACCATCTCACTTGAAATTGGACGACTGGGAACTGGAGGTTTGGCGTGATGCGGTACTATCGCGCCGGCTCACTGCATGCGAATTTACCTCTTGGGGCGACGTGCCTTGATCGCAAGGGAGCATTGGAAAATAATGATTGGGAATTTGGCTGGTGGTGCGATGCAGTGGTATCGTGTTGTCTTACTGGAAAATGACCATTGCCATTTGGCTGGTCTCTGCGATGCGTGAAGTGATAGTTGGTACACTGCTTTATAAAAATGGTTGTAACTCTTCACCCGAGTATCAGATTTGGGAGAATTTTATATCATTGGAAAGCTGACTAAATTTCCTATGCATTGGTAAGCTCTAAATTGAAAATACTGAGTATTTTAAAGTTTTTAGATAGGAATACTCATGCACTTAGAGCTAAATTAAGCTTGAGTAATACGGGGTATTACAATATCTCTCTCTTAAGAATATTCATCCTCGAATAAGACTGATTAAGCTGAGAAACACTGATAGATTGAGGTTACCCACTAAACATGCATATCTGAGGCATGGGTATATGACTGAAGCTACTGACAAGCTGAGTTTTCATACTGACCATGCATATCTGATGCATGGGTACATGACTGAAGCTACTGACAAGATGAGTTTTCATACTGAACATGCATATCTGATGCATAGGTACATGACTGAACTGATTTGTGAATGTATGATTGGATATGCAACGGTAAAGAATACCAAGTTTATAATTGTAACAGAACATGGAACTGAGTAGAGCTTAGGAAGACTATTCCCTTAAACCGACTCTAAGTTTGTGGAGAAGAGGTTAGGATACTTAGTTCGTATATCTGCTTCTGCTTCCCAAGTAGCTCCCTCAACGGACTGATTCTGCCAAAGAACTTTGACCAAGGAAACTTCTTTGTTCCTCAGTCTTCAAATCTGATAATCGAAAATCTAGACTGGAACCTCTTCAAAAGAGAGATCATTCTGAATATCTATGCCCTCTAAGAGAATTATGACTACTGGGTCACCAATGCATTTCTGTAGCAAGGAGATGTGGAACACTCGATGTACTGAAGCTAGATCTGAAGGAAACTCGAGCTCATAAGCTACATTTTCAAAACAACTGAGAACTCTATAAAGATAGACATATCAGGGAATGAGCATTCCCTTCTTACCAAACCTCTTTACCCCAATCATGGGAGATATTTTCAAGAATACAAAATCACCGATCTCAAACTCGAGATCCTTTCTTCTCACATCTGCATATGATTTCTGTCATCTCTGGGATTCCCTAAGCCTTTCTCTGATCAACTGAACCTTCTCTAAGGAATCAAACACTAAATCAGGCCCTACTATTGCAGCCTCACCTTCCTCGAACCAACTAATTGGATATCTACATCTCCTACCATAAAAAGCCTCAAATGAAGCCATCTGAATACTGGAGTGATAGTTGTTATTGTATGCAAATTTGATCAAAGGTAAGTGGTCATCCCAACTACCCTTAAAATCGATAATGCAGGATCTTAGCATATCTTTTAGAGTCTGACTGGTCCTTTCTATTTAATCATCTGTCTGAGGGTGAAAGGTTGTACTAAGGTAAACTTGGGTACCAAGACCTTTTTGGAATGCTTTCCAAAAGTGAGAGGTAAACTGGGTACCTCTATCTGAGATAATGGATATAGGACTCCGTGTAACTTAACCAACTCTCTAATATAGAGTTTGGCGTAGTCATCGACTGAATAAGAGGTATGAACTGGTAGAAAATGAGCTGATTTGGTCATCCTATCTATGATAACCCATATAGAATTATGCCGACGATGAGTACGAGGCAAACCTGTCACAAAGTCCATGTTCATTTCTTCCCATTTCCATGTGGGTATACTGAACTCCTACATGGACCCACTAGGCTTCTGGTGCTCAATCTTAACCTGCTGACATATAGAGCAATTAGCTATGAACTCTATAATATCTCTTTTCATCCCACTCCACCAATAGATCTCCCGCAAATCGCGGTACATCTTAGTGGTCCCTAGATGAATCAAGTATCGCACACCATGTGCTTCTGTAAGAATTCATTGCCTCAAGTCATCTACACCTAGCATACATAAACAACCCTGGCAATACAACACACCATCTCTTTCTTAGGAGAAAACCTCTACTTTCTAATTTCTGGCTGACTCTTTCAACTTTACTAGACTAAGATCTCAATCCTGTTTTTCTTTCACTTAAAAAACTAGAGATGATTCTAAACTATTCTACACCTATACACTACCCTTTGCTGAACAACTAAGCGGACACCTAGTCAGGTAAACTGATGAACATCCTGAACTAACTTTTTCTTATCATTCTCAACATGAGAAACACTACCCATCAATAATCTACTGAGAGCATCAACCACTATATTGGCCTTAGCTAAATGATATAGAACACTCATATCATAATCTTTCAGTAATTCTAACCACCTTCTCTGATGCAAATCCAAATATTTTTAAGAAAACACATACTGTAAGCTTTTGTGGTCTGTGAACACATCAACATGCACCCCTTATAAATAGTGCCTCCTAATCTTTAAGGCAAACACCATAGCTGCTAACTCAAGAACATGAGTCAAGTAATTCTTCTCATGGGCCTTAAGCAATCTGGAGGAATAGGATATGACCTTACCTCTTTGCATGAGGACACAACCTAAACCTACTCTAGATGCATCACAGTACACAACAAACCCATCTAAACCATCTAGTAGAGTCAAGACTGGGGCTGAGGTGAGTTGAGTCTTCAATTCCTGAAAACTCCTCTCGCAGGAATTTGACCACTAAAACTAGACTTTTTTCTGAGTCAATCTGGACACCGGGGATGCAATAGATGAAAACCCTTCAACAAATCGATAGTAATATCTAGCTAAACCCAAGAATCTCTAGATATCTAATAGAGAGACGGGTCTAGATCAGTTTCTCACTGCCCCAATCTTTTGAGGATCAAATCTAATGCCATCACCGGACACAATATGACCAAGGAATGCTACTGACTTTAGCCAAAATTTGCACTTATAGAATTTGGCGAACAACTGATGAGTTCTGAGAGTCTGAAGTACGATTCTGAGGTAATCTGCATGCTCATTCTCACTACATGAATAGACAAGAATGTCATTGATGAAGACTATAATGAACATGTCCAAGTACTGCTTGAACACGCGATTCATTAAATCCATGAAAGCTGCTGGGGAATTTTTTAGACCAAAGGATATGACTAGAAACTTGAAGTGACCATACTGGGTTTAGAAAGCTGTTTTTGGAATGTCGTATTCCCTAACTCTGAGCTGATGATAGCCTGTCCTGAGGTCTATCTTAGAAAAGTAACTAGCACCCTGAAGTTGGTCAAACAATTCATAAATTTTGGGAAGTGGATATTTATTCTTGACTGTGACTCTGTTCAACTGATGGTAGTCTATACACATTCTAAACGAACTGTCTTTCTTATGCATAAATAAGACTGGTGCACCCCACGGGGAAATGTTGGGTCTGATGAACCCCTTATCTAAAGGTCCTTTAACTATTTTTTTAACTCTTTGAGTTCTACTGGAGCCAGTATGGCAGAATAGATATAGGCTGAGTGTCTGGAAGAAGGTCTATTCTGAAGTCTATTTCTATAGGAGGAACTCCGGGAAGATCTTCAGGAAATATACAGTGAATTCATTTACTACTGGAACTGACTCATGACTAGGAGTCTCTAAACTAGAGTCTTTGACTCATACAACATGATAGACACATCCCTTGTATATCAATTTTCTCACTCTAAGGTATGAAATCAATTGACCCTTAAGCACTGTAGTACTACCTCTTCATAAAAGGACTGGTTTATTTGGAAACGAAAAATGAACTATTCTATTTCTACAATCAACTGAGGTATAGCATGAATGGAGCTAATCTATGTAAAAATAACATCAAAATCTATCATCTCTAATTCTACTAAGTCTGCTGAAGTGATTTTTTGAGATATCATAATCGGACAGTTCCTATATACCCATCGGGCTATGATAGATTTACCAACTAGGGTAGAAATTGAGAAAGGCTCTACTAGGATTTCTAGACTAACTCCAAAGTTAATGGCTATATAAGGAGTTCTGAAAAATAAAGAATCTCTTGGATCTAGCAAGACATAAACATGTATATAGAAGATATGTAATATACCAGTGACCATATCAAGAGAATTTTCCTGATCTTGTCTGGACTGAAGTGCATAAAGCCTATTTAGGCGTTGCCCACTGGTGGCACTAGAAGTGGTACCCTGCTAATTTGGGTGGTCTGACTGAGCTGAAGGATGATTATACTGACCCTGAGAACCTGACTGAGGACAATCTCTGACTCTATGGCCTGGCTTGCCACACCTAAAGCAAACATCACTGCCAGCGCTGACGACACTCTGAGGTCTCTATCGTATGTCTGACAAAGAGGATTTGTTCGAGCACTGCTGACACTACCCTTAGATTTAGATCCTGGTGCCCTATCTTTGTTACTATTTTTGAACTTAGGTACTGGAGAACTGGCTGAAGATAGATCTAGAACTGAAGACTTTGGACGAAGCTGGGAATGATTATTGCCCTTTGACTTAGAGTGATTGATATTGAAGCTATCTATTCTAGCTCTCTTGTTCTTCCTCTCTTTCTATATTCTTAGCCTCTTATATTTATTGAGCATGGACCATGAGCCTGGATAATTCCATCTCCTTAATCAACATCGTAGTTCTGCACTCCTTAACCATACTATCTGACAGCCCAGACACGAACTTGCTCATTCTGGACCTACTGTCTGCTACTACATAGGGAGCATACCTTGCTAACTGAGTAAACTTAAGGGAATACTCTTTCCCACTCATACTGCCCAGCATAAGATTGATGAACTCTAACACCTTGGCTTCTTTCAACTCTAAGGGAAAGAATCTATCTAGAAAAGCAATAGCAAACTCTTCCCAGTCTATGGTCTTTGCATCCGTGCCCCTGTCTACCTTCCACTGCTTAAAACACATATGAGCTATATCTTGTAGCTGGTAGGTAGCTAACTCAACACTCTCAATGGAGGTCACCCATTATATCAGTGACTTTTTGAACCTGATTGAGGAACTCCTGAGGATCCTCTTCTAACTTAGATCCTGAGAATAGGGGAGGATTCACTCAGGTGAAGTCCCAAATCTTAACTGCAGCAGTATTGGCCACTGGGTTGGCCTGAACAGCAGTTGTCCATTTATTCTGAGCTATTACGAAATTTTCTAGAGTAGTGAATGCAGCTTTGAATTCTACATGGGAGACATGCTCGTCTAAGGGATCTACCTAAATGGGATGAGGTGCTGACTGATATCTGATCTTTCTTCCATTAGTATTTTTGGGAGGCATATTCTATAAATGGAAGGAAGAAACAATTAACTTGAGCTCATGCTCACTCGCATGACATGAATACTGAAAGAAGGGAAACTTTTCCAAAAACATCTCATAGCCTCTTGCCCATAAGTGTGGCGCGCTACACACCTATGCACAAGACTCTACTTGATGTGTATTTCAAACTCCCTAGGACTCTGTTGAACCTTAGGCTCTGATACTAAGTTTGTAACACCCTGAGTCTGTACCCCAGATGCTACACGGTGCTTACGACCCTGAAGGATCACAAACTAAACCATAAATGATATTTGCTGTGAGCACTAAATAATAATATTAAAAATAGTGTAGAAAATAGGTTGAATTGCCATAAGGTTCAAATATGAAAACACTGATAAAGAATATCAACTGTAATAATAATCTGCAAAACTAAATACTGTCTGATAATCTAGTCTGAAAAGCCTCTAACTGAACTGTCTGCATGTGGATTTGATAGGACAAGCCCCCAACTAACTCCAACTGTTGTAATACTAATAAATTGAAATACTGAAATAAAATCATGCCCTCGATAGATGAGGACTCACTACTAAAACTGCTGCTGATAACTGAATTTATCTATGCGTAGTTAGGAACCTGAGCGTTCGAACCTATGATATGAGACATCATAGCATAAACAAAGAGTATGCGTCAGTAGATGGAATGTACTGGTATGATAGATGAGGTAAGGTTGAATACAAGGGTTTATATATATTAACAATAACTGACTAAATGATATGGGATAACTGAGTGAGAATACATAGATAATTGAAACTGCTGTAAATACTGAGTATGCAATATTATGCATATACGTGTATATATACTGTATCTGAGCTTTTACTAAAGCTGAGTACTAAGTTCTGATAACTGTATAACTGATATCTGAGATTACTTATAACTAAGTTACTAATACTGATTGACTGTGTCTGACAGTCTTGATTTTGTATAACTGAATAGAGTTCTATACTGAGACTAAAATTGAAACTGGAACTGCGGAAAGTAATCATCTAACCGACATGCCCCTTTTCTGAATAGTTTTAGGATCCAACCTGTAACCCCAACTAGAAGGGTGTCAGTACCGTGCCACGGGTAAAGACAAGCTAGAGAGTTACCCTCATCTGGTAGGTACTTTAATGAGAATATTGGAATACTCAACTGGCAGGTTAAAACACCTCACAACCCTCAACTGGTAGGTTGATCTCTCAACCTACGCTGGCTATGTAGTTCTGGAATACAAGGACTGCTTCTAAGGATCACACCATCTACTGGCAGGTGAGCCCCCATCATTGGGTTCACTCGGTGCTGAATGCTACTCCCAACTGAATAGACCCTGAACTTATTATACTGAACTAGACTGGACTGATACTAAGTTTTACTGAGTTTTATTGCTGACTAAGTACTACTGAGTTCTGTAACTAACTGAGTCATACTTATAGTGACATGACGATACTATTCTGTAACTACTGTAGCTCTAGGTAAACAGTTAGATTTTTGGGTATTAAATACCCCCAGGACTCGATAGCATGAAAAGTAGAGCATAACATTATCTTAAGAAATATAACAATGTACATTTGTCTATAATTCATTCATAGAGACATTTTATCAAACATATGTAAAGCATAAGCTTGTACATATACTAGCATGTCATGATTTCACCATCTAATTCACATGGACATTTTATCAAACACTTGAGGAGCATAACTTAATGCACATAATCATGGGTATCATATAAATATTTTAACGACAATGTCCAAACTGGCAAACTCAAGGATTGTAACATTGAAATTACACAATTCAATATACATGATGTTTCAATTTCATGGCAACCACAATTAATCATGGATTAAAACTCAATTAATGTTATGAACATGAATACAATCCAATTTCAAGTATAGAATTCATAATTCTGAGATCTTGTAAATTCAAAAAGGGATTCTTGGACTCTATGGGTGAAAAGAACCCATTGATGAACACCTAACATACCTTGGAATGTTAATTCTTGAAGGTTCTTGAAGAAATTCTTGAAAGTTAGCCTTGATTCTTGAAGCTATGATTTTTGCCTCTTGAGAGAGAATGATTTATTTCTTGAGAGAAGTGAACAAATAATGAGATAATAGGCTATTTAGGTCTTTAATCTCGTGTTTAGGATGACTAGGGATTTTAGGAACTGACCAAACAACCCCTGAATTAAAATCAAAGAATATAAAAATCCTAATTTTTTATGCTTGCGTGACGCCACTGGAAATTAGATTACTAGGAATTGGAAGTTTGGTGCGATGCGGTGCCATCGCGCCGGCTCATTGCATGCGAATTTACCTTTTGGCTCAATGTGCTATGATCACGAGGGAACACTAGAAAATAACGATTGGGAATTTAGCTGGTGGCGCGATGCGGTGGTATCACATTGGCTCCTAAACACTTAACACTCCATTTTCAACTCCTTAGAATACTAATATTACACCTCTAATATTATAACCTCATAACTTAACAAAAGTTTTAAAACTATACCAAGAGTTCACGTAGTCTATCTATTTCTCCTTTTATTTAGCTCTACATAACACCTTATAACAACTCCCTAAACTTCTCCATTCTATAAATTTAAGGACATAAGATAAGCATATATTGCACTCACAACTCAATACTGAGTACACTCTATTCTTATATCCTAAGGCTCTTATCAATCTAATGATTTAGCCACCATTTCTACTTCAACACTAGACCTCATGCATATATAAAAATTACCTACTCTGATATTTCACAAGTCATCAACCTAAGCCCTTTCACACATTATATCAAATCTACTAATTCACTCACACAAATCTTGCATCACTATCCTCGAGCTAACATTTTTATCACCATAATTTACATCTAAAGTTCAAAAGTAGTATCTAGCAACAATCATGTACCACCAACAAAATATCCCGCATAATATACTAGTTCACCAAATAGAGAAATCCACCTAAATACCTTATTTAACTTAACTACAGCCCACAAGCACATTTTCTTCACCATGTTACTACTACACTTTAAAATTTACTACATATCTTCTAACCTACTAAATCCTACATATCTTCTCACCTACTAAACCAACTTATAACTACTAGATAAAAATCAAGGAACCCTTAGTGTATTAAAACTACCTAATAAGGATAGTCGATCTTAGTCTTATTACCTAACCCATTGTGGTCTTTAGAACATTCACCTCCTTACATTACATTTGTTTACCCAAGCATACACCCCAACTATATTCAATATTACATAAACATCACCGAGTCCCCTCTTTCTATGATCTCCCCTAGTGAACACTAAATTCATAAATTATTAGTTGACCAATCTTTCCATTCAAAACCTATAATTTATTTCACTACTATGATATCTAGTCCTCATGAATTCCTTTGTTATTTTAACTAAAGATGCAAACGTTGTAACTAATCACTCTCTTTTACCAACTACCATAAGAGCATATTACTTAACTAACACCATAAGAGCATACCAACCCCGACACTTCAGATAAAAGTCATGGAGTTATAACTATCACTCTTTTCACTAAAAGTTACCCTCACTTCGACTCTTAAATATAACACTTCATATCACTAACCTTGGGATCACCTTACTATTCACAAGTCATAACACCCCAATTTATACTACCTTTAGGATAGAAATATTATTCCAATATTCAGATATAAATCTTTCCCTTTATGTGAGACATCTGCAATAAGTTTCTTGAAAGGGATAAATTAGACATCTTACCTCAGGCTGACAAGAAAAATTCATAAAGTTATAGGAACATGCTTGAATCAATACACCTTAATACACTAATGGACTTTTTTCAAGTCCTTGAGCCAGTCTATTACTTTAGATAACACTTTCAAAAAGGACCACACTGTTGGGAAGCTAAGCTATTCACACTTGTATCACCTTAAGAATGAGATATAGCCCATAAATTGGAAAAATGAAGTTGGAAAACTTCCATATGGACAATGCAATTGCACAATCTAGAGTATGAAGGAATGAGAAAAATTCCCTAAGTGCCTCCTAACCTCTCCTTTATAAGTGTGGTGTGTTACACACCCATAAAAGAAACTTTACTTGACATGGCTTTGTAGATGCCCAATGACACCAAACCTAGGCTATAATACCAGCTTTGTGACGACAAAAATCAGGGCCTAGCCATGATGGGTATCTCAAGTCCAACTAGGACTGGAGACCACCCCATTTACCTAGTCAAATGAAACATAATATACATATAGCAATGGAATTCAAACATATAACAATATAGATAAGTGTGACTCAAAAAAAGTCTAAGAATTCAACAACCA
>NW_025856244.1:9541-19485 GCF_002878395.1 Capsicum annuum | reverse complement strand
AATATAGATAAGTGTGACTCAAAAAAAGTCTAAGAATTCAACAACCAATCCCAAGTCTATAGTAATCCATAAATCTTCTAACCAAAACCAAGTCAATCTAAGTCAGGACATGCCCCCGATGATAGCCAAAAAGAAATCAAACAGTAGTCTATGAAACAAAGAAACATGACTTTAAAATGATAACCCTTTTGGAGAATGGAAGCTTACCACATCAAAGCTAATAGCTGATAACTTAGAAATCTATCATTGCTCAGGAAAAATAAAAATGCCTTCGGAACCTTCATCGCATAGGGATACAACATCCGGAGATGGTTAGTAGGATGAACACTAGTATGTAACTCAAGAAAGGGATAAAATAATTCCACCATCAATAGATCAAAATCATTCAAATCCAATACACATAATCAGATGCATATACATACATATATCACATGTTGGGATAGGGAACAAGGATTAGCATGCACTTTAAATCATTAACCTAGACTAGGTAGCTCAACCATTATAAAAGGCACCCATGGGGTGTGTAGTTTCAGCTCCCTCTAGTGAAAGGTCCCAGTGTATGTTAGCTGAATTGAAATAATTTCTAAAACACTTTCAATTCTCCAAGGTCAAGATACTTATGGATTTCAAGAATTTGATCAATTAAAGCTCCCAAGGGCAAATTCTCTCCATAACTCTTGATATTTTAGGCATGTTACTCTTTCCCAACTATTACTTCATAAAAGCATGTGTTTTAAATTGTTATCCATGTGTTTTTGATGTTAGGGAAAGACCCAACCCCTCTTCAATCCTAGATACAAACTATATCAATAGTGTGAACTATGCACATAGTCATCTATATCAACCCTCACATCGACAAACATGAGTGTCCAATATAAGTCATCTGAGACCCACACCTTCACGACTTAGCTACATAACCCCTATTAAGATCAATTAAAAAAAGTTTCACATAACCCAGTCATTAACTACAAAATTATACATTTACACAAACCACAAGTATCATAATATAGTTTTCTTGCAAGCTTATACTTATGCCATTACAATTACATTAACTTGGGGGAATGCTTCAACCCCTTTTTTGTTTGTCAAATATACTAGGGGGAATGCCTCAACCCCCGAGGATTCAATTTTAGTAAAAACACGGCCATCAAGGCCTTCAAAATCCATGATTAATCTTTTAACCATTTATCCAATGCAGTAGTATAGATAGGCAAGTCAAACCATATGACAAATTCATATTTCAAAACCAATTACACAAACGGGTTGAGGGAACACAATTTTCAAAACAAATTTTTAGCAAAATCATCAAATTGGGGGAATACCTTGTCCCTGTTCCTATTAACTATCCCGATGAACCCCAACGGGTTTTAAAAACATAATAAAGCATGAACAATTTCGTTAAAGACATGGTAAAATAATTTAAGCAACAAACATTCCAAAACCCTCAAATATATATTCGTAAACCATAATTAAATTTACATGATAACACTTTAAACATATACTTTTAATAAAATAAACTTTGGGGAAGATTAGCATGCCTTAGACACACAAGGATTTGTGAACAATTGGAAACTTAGAGCCCGGATGATGAACGTACAATGAAATCCTTATGCTTTCTTGGGGTTTTGAGTTTGAGAGTTATATAATATCTTTTGATTCATGAAAAATAATGGAAATAGGTTGATATAATGTTTAAAGGTCGTTCATAGGTGAAAAGACCTCATTAACCCACATCCTAAGGGAAATAAAATAAGACAGTATGACTTTTACATTACAGCATGGCACGAACCTTATCACGGAGGCTAACCTCTGTGCCATGCTGCTTATCACTAAGATTATCCTCTGTGACGGTGAAATCGCAGACCCTCACTGGTTCCTTATGAAATAACTCATAACTTTTTGTTCGGATATTAGATTAAGGCAAAATTTAATGCCTTGGAAAGAGGGCTCAATGATATTTTATTTGGAGGCTATTGGGACCAAAAATTCCATATATTTCAGAAGTTACACATATTCAAAATTGACTCTTATAGTATCAAATACCAATATTCGGTCAAATCAAAAGCTCTTAACTTAACTTCGCTTTAAGTATTTTCTATGAATATTCTCCACCTATGAATATTCTCCACCTCAGAAACACTTTACAAACTAGGTAAATTAGAATGAAACTCATATTTACATAGAATCATTGGATTCAAGTTTATACTTGTAGGAATAACGATTCAAATTCTAGCCTAGAATATGGGGCGGTATAATAGATAATCATATGTAAACTCTATGAATCAAACAAAAATCCAGCCCATACTTGTGCACAAAAGCCTCTAAACCATAATACCAAATTAGGTCAGGACATGCCCCCGACCATGACAAAGGGAGTTCACAATTCACAAAATCTGATAAGAAACATATGCAAATGGCGGGGCTTTCCAAAAGATGGAGAATCACCACTTCACAATAACTGACTGAGTTCTACTAAGTTCTGAAACTGACTGAGAGTACTACTGAGCATGACATGACTAAGACTGTCCTGTAACTGACACTGACTCTAGGCAAACAACTAAATTGTCAGGTATTAAATACCCCCAGGACTCGATAGCATGGATAATAAAAAGCATGACAATTTATGGAATAACATAACATTAGTCTATCATTCACAATACAATCAATGAGGCATTTCTTCAAACACTTATCATGCATTAACTTGTACATAAATGGGGATCTCATGTTGACATGCTATAATGGCACTTATTCATTCACATAGGCCTTTTATCAAACATATGGGGAACATGCCTTAGTTATACAACAATTACTACATCTAAGTATCATGGCTACATCAATGAACTTGTAACTTGAAAGTTTTATTATGAACATCATGCAAATCATCACATACTAGGATCAAAGCTTTGAACGTGAAATCTAAAACATAAATCAACACCCAACAACATAAACTTGAGCGTCAACTCAGGTAAATCATGGAAAACTCATAAATACACACTCTTGTACTTTGAAAAGAGATTAGTAGGCTTCATGGCTGGAAGAGACCCATGAATAAACATCTAACATACCTTAATTCGTGAGTTTCTTGGAATCCTTGGAGAGATTCTTGGGATTGACCGTGATTTCTTGAGACTAAAGTTTGCTAATTTGAGAGAGAGTGCTTTTGTTCTTGAGGAATAGTGAACATAATGAGCAATTTTGGCTATTGAGGGTATAAATCCCGTATTTAGGCTGATTAGGGGCTTTGGGAAAATACCAAATAGCCCTTGAAATTTAATAATGGAACTTGAACAAAAAAATCCTTATTTTACATGCTGGCGTGATGCGGTGAAATCACGCTAGTTCACTGAAAAGTGGACCACTGGGAAACTGCTCTGTGGCGCGATGCAGTGGTATCGCGTTGCCACCTTGGATAAAAACTGGAAGAGCACCGCAATGCAATGGAATCATATTGGTGCACTGGAAATTGATAATTCTGAAATTGAACCTTAGCGCGACGCGCCAATATCGCGGAGACTCACTGGTTTTTGACAAATGCCATTTTGGCTGGCTCCACGATGCGCTAAAGTACCAGGTGGTATACTATCATACTAAAATGGCTCTAACTCTTCGCCCGGGTATCGGATTTGTGCAAATTTTATATCGGTGGAAAGCTTATTCAATTTCCCACATAACAAAAAAAGTCAAAATCTTGAAAATTCCACATGTATAAAAGTGTATTCATCTTTAAAGCAAGTCTTTGGAATTTTAGGGATGAATTTAAGCTAGGTAGAAGTGCGGGGCGTTACATATCACCATCTCAGAAAGCTTGAAGAGGACTAGCAGGGACCGGTGGTACCCCATATAAAGTAATAGAATCAAGAGAAGGGACCCTAAACTGGGTCTATACTCCGTAAGTAAGATGAGTTCCCTCTATATTTTCATCAGGTGGGACAAAGATCCCAATAGAGTTTTTACTAACATCATATCTTCGGGGAGGCATGACCTTAAACACTAGTAAGCCAGGAGTTAGAGAAGTTTCAAGACAACTAGACTCTGTAGTCTAAAATAGAATGGAAGAAAGGGAAATATTCTTTAATGTCTCGTAGCCTCCCATTTATAAGTGTGGCACACTACACACCTGTAACGCCTCGATTTTTTGAATCAGAATGCTACACGGTGCTCATGACCCCGAGGGACCACAAGCTAACCCATAACTGATATCTGTACCTGTACACTGCATAATATACATATAATACGCAAAAAACCTGAACATGTAGGTCATAAGGCTCAACTGAAGAGATATAGTAACATCCATGGAGTAATGAATACCCAAAACAACTGAATATAAAACTAAATACTGAATCTAATAGCTAAATCTGACTAAATCTGAAATCCTCTAAGTACTGTCTGAATAAGGAGTTGAAGGAACATGTCTCGAACTAACTCCATAAAACTAAACTAAAGTAATAAATGAATAAATCAAATCATATTATCCTCGAATGGATGAGGACTCACTATAACACTGCGACTGGAAATCTACTGCTGGTCTGGAACTCGTGGCTCTAGATCTATGGTGTAACATGAAAAGAAAGCACCATAGCGCAAATGCATCAGTACAACTGGAGTACTGAGTATACGAGTGAGGTAGGCTAATGCAAAGGGTTTACATTCATGAATAATGCTAACTTACTGACTGATATGAACGTAAGAGTACAAACATACATACATAGTAAATGAGATCGAGAGTATGTGGTAGCTAAATCTGTATGCTAATACATGAGTGGAACTGTAGTTTTGATACATGATCGATTGTGTCTGACAGTCCTGAATCTGGTAGAACTCTCTGAGTCCCATGCTAACTAAATTTGACTGTATCTAACAGTCCTGGTATACTGATATCTGAAGAACTATCTGATTTCTTTTACTGAGACTGATACTGAAACTGTGGCAGGTAGTTGTTTAATCGACATGCCCCATGTATACTATTATGGATAAGTTGGGGCCCAATCTCTGCCCCGACTGGAGGTGTGTCAATACCGTGCCACTGCTAAGGACAGTTGTGATTAACCCGTATCTGGCAGGTACTTAAAGTGAGAATGATGGTACCCTAAACTGATAGGTTAAGCCACATCATCAACCCTAATCTGACAAGTTAAGATGTCTCAACCTACGCTGGCTACATAGTTCTGGAACACAAAGATGACTGCTAAGAATCACACCCTGACCTGGCAGGTGAGTTCCCATCCTTGGGTTCACTCGGTGCTAACTTCTACTCTCATCTGAAAGAACTAAGCATGATTCAACTGGCTGTACATGGACTGAATAACTGACATCCGTTGACTGACGGAGTAGTACTATTATCTGAGAGTTAACTGAGATCATGAGATTTCTGATGTTTCAAGTCACATGACTGATTGAGTTCTATAGAGTATAGCTTGACTGAGATTTATCGTGGAACATGACATGGCTCTAGGCACATAGCTATATTTTTCGAGTACGAATACACGCAAGACTCGATAGAAGAAAACTGGCACACATGACATGACTTGTTTACAAGATTAAAGTCCACAATTCACAATATTATAAGTAGGGAATAGTATACTTTATGTATTTATTCATAACTCAACATGGTAGGGAGAGCATGGATACATTTCTTGTATATAATTCATATTTCCATTATCACACATGCTTCACGTCACAACAACAACAACAACACATAAATAGCACGGAAATTCATATGGAAGTGTATAGCTAATATTGACTTGTCATTTAGATATCATGGAATCATGTAATTATGGGTTTCTAGCATCCTAGGCATTTTATCAAACACTTTGCATGCATTCTTTAAAGCATAGGTGGATTTCATACTTGCATCACATCGAACCACCTAAAGTTCATGTTTTTCAACTAACAACCACATATATTTCATGAAAACATCTTTAGATATCATTTTGAAACTTAAACAACAATCATCAACATGTACATGCTTATATCTCCACAAAAAGTTTACAAAATAACATTTAAAAACATGGTTCTTGAGCTCTATGAACGGATTGGATCCATAGATGAACACTACGCATACCTTAGATTAAGAATTCGTGGAATCTACGGTTGAATTTGCTTGAAGCTTGAAACCCCAATGGAAACCTTAAACTTGTTCTTGACTGTTCTTGAATGAATTTTGATAAAATTAATGTAAAGGGCTGCTTTGGGGCTTCAATCCCATGTTTAAAGAGTATATATAGGGTTTTGGAAAGTTACCATATTGCCCTTGAGGAGTTTAAAACGAAAACTGAAAACTACGCAAAATTTATCCCGATTTAGGGCTCCGACGCGACACGGAGCTTGGTAAAATGTCAATTATTACGACCTGGAAGCTTGGCGCGAAGCAGGGCTATCATGGAGGCTTTCTAGAAATTGACGAGTGCCATTTTAGCCTCCGGCGCGACGCGCCATGCACTGAAATGGCATTCGTCTTACAGTAGAAACTTAAAATAGCCATAACTTCTTCACCGA
The DNA here is from genome assembly GCF_002878395.1 of Capsicum annuum. NCBI lineage: Eukaryota > Viridiplantae > Streptophyta > Magnoliopsida > Solanales > Solanaceae > Capsicum > Capsicum annuum. The sequence goes on along the minus strand of NW_025856244.1, from coordinate 12,990 downwards.
GTGTCCGTTTTAGGCGAATTTGGTATCGGCGGAAATCTTATTAAATTATATATCCGTTGGTAGGTAATGGGATAAAAAAATTCATAGTATAATGAGAGATATGCTCGTTTGAATTTGATGATACCAATATCCTTCTCGAGAATTCAATCGGTAAGGAATATTTTGATTCGCATAATAGCTAGGACATATTTGAGACCTTAATTCACATCAACCTTGATCATGAAACTATCAAGGACCATGATGTACTATTCATGACCTTGTAACATGGAGCTAATACTGAGTTGAATTTTTTGGGGTATTACAACAGCCATAAAAGAGACTCTACTCGACACGGCTTTGTAGATACCTAAGGACCCTGGACTATGCTATGATACTAAGCTTGGCACATTCCAAACTAGGGCCTAGTTGTGATGAGTATCTCAAGACCACCGTGAATCGGGGACCACCCCTTTAGCCTAATATCCAGAACACAATAAAAGAATACAATGGAAGCCAACCAAACAATAATAAGAAGGATAGATTTCATGACACAAACAAGGGTCTGGCTATGACGGGTATATCTAGTCCAACAAGGATCGGGGACAACCCCCCTTTGCCTAGTCAAACGGAATAGAATATACATATAGAATCGGAATTCTAATATATAACAAGATAGATATGTGTGACTCAAAAGAAATCTAAGAATTCAATAACCAATCCCAAGTCCACATTAATCCACAAAGCCTCTAACCAGAACCAGGTAATTCTAAGTCAGGACATACCCTCGGTGATGACCAATTAGAAACCAAACGGTAGACTAGAACAAAAAAAACATGACTTTAAAATGATAACCCTTCCAAAGAATAGAAGCTCACCACTTCAAAGCGGATAACTGACAACTCAGAAATCTTTCACTGTGCAAGAAAAATAAAAGTGTCTTTGAAATTTCCATCACATCGAGATACAACGTCAAGAGATGGCTAGTGGAATGAGCACAAGCATGTAACTCAGGGAAGGGATAAAATAATGCCATGATCAATAGTTCAAAACCGTTCAAATCCAATGCGCATAATCAAATGCATATACAAACATATATCATATGCTAGGATAGGGACAAGGCTTAGCATTCACTTTGAAACATTAACCTAGACTATGTAGCTCAACCGTCATAAAAGGAACCTACGAGCTGAACGGGTCCCAGTGCATGTTAGCCAATAAATCGAAGGTATAAGGGAAGACTAGGGAATGCCCAGATCCCACATCATTCCTAGATATAAAATATATCAATAGTGTGAACCATGCATACGATCATCAAGTCCAACCCTCACGTCAGCAAACGTGAGTTTCCAGTATAAGTTATCTGAAACCCACACCTTCAAAACTTAGTTATGTAACCCCTATTAAGCATAATTAAAACAAGTTTCACATAATCCATTTATGAACTAGAAAATTATACATTAAGGCACGCCACAGGTATCATCATACCATTCGCTTATAATTTTATAATTATGCCATTACAATTTCAATAACTTGGGGGAATGCCTCAACCCCCTTTTTCGTTTATCAAATCCACTCGAGGGAATGCCTCGACCCCAATGTTATAATTTCAGTCTAAACACGAGCAACAAGGCCTTCAAAGTCCATGTTTGATCTTTTAACCATTTATGCAATGCAATAGTATAGATAAGCAAGTCAAACCATATGACAAATCCATATTTAAAAACCAATTATAAATAGGTTGAGAGAACACAATTTCCAAACCAATTTCAATACCAAAATCATCAAATTGGGGGAATATATCAACCCTCTTCCATTAACCATCTCTATGCACCCCAACGAGTTTCAAAACACATAATAAAACATGAATAATTTTGTTAAAGCTATGGTAAGACAATTGAAGCAACAATCATTCCAAAACACTCAAATCCATATTCATAAACCACAATTAAATTCATATGGTAACACTTTAAGCATATGCTTTTAATAAAATAAACTTTGAGGAAGAGTAAGATGCCTTAGACACACAAGGATTTGTGGGAAATTGGGAACTTGGAGCTCGGAAGATGAACGTACAATGAAATCCTTATGCTTTCTTGGGGTTTTGAGTTTAAGAGTTATATAATAACTTTTTATTTCATGAAAACTAATGGAAATGGGTTCATATAATCCAATCACCGATATTCACTCATATTTGGACTTGTTCTGAGAGTCAAAATATGCCATTCTTATTACATTTAAGCCTTAATTGTGTTCCGTATCTCATCGACGTGATTAGTGATGCAGGATAAATTTCTAATAGATTTAGACAAAATTGGATGCATATTATAAAGCAAGTGATGATTGATGTTGTGAGTTGATTATATGGAGTATCGCAGACACCGGAAGGAGTTGGAAAATAGGATGGGAAGGTTGGATCAGGTAGCGGAGCAATGAGCTGAAAGGAAAAAGTGTTATACCTAAAAGAAATAGTGGAAAATAAATTCCAGTGGACCAGGGTGATTAGCCTACGACGCATGCTCCAAAATCGTGCCTCCATGCCTTAGTGGAATTTTTCAAAGCAACGCGGGCTCCACTCCACCCAAGCATAAATTGGCCTAGTATAAAAGCCAACAAGGGAAATATAATTAAGACACTTTGGAAAGCACAGAGCGGCGGAAAAGCAACAAATCTCTCTTTTAGGGTTCTTATATATTTTTGGAACTTCTTTACTTCAAGATTAATTTTTGGTATGATTAATTATTTATTTTTGATAGTGAATTCTATCACACCCCTTTTTTGCTCGCGGGGAGTCGAGGTCAAGGGTTTTTCCAATTAAAGTGACGATATTAAATAGGGATTATTTTTATCATTTTAGAGTCACCACTTGAAATTAAGTTTCGGTGTTCCAAGTCATCCTTGTGAATCCCTAATCAAAAGGAAATGACTCTTTCTTGTGGTTTGCGAAAACAGAAGACCGGGTAAGGAATTCTATTGACCTAGAGGAAGGTGTGAGGCACCCCTCGAGTCCCATGGTTCTAGCACGGTCGCTTTTATTGACTTATCCTGACTTAAATTATTTTAATAAATTATGTTAAGGCCTAAAATCGCTCATTTTTAATTATACCGAAAATATCTGTCTACACCTCTTATGTTAAATAAATTGGTGAAATATTAATTTTAGAAAAGTATTTATCAATGTACATTATTACATCCTTGAATTTTTATATGTCTCAGAAAGATGTGTATGCTGCGTTCTTTATTGAGACGAATATTTTAAACATGGCTAAACACAAAACAAAGGACTGCAAATGATATTTTTTGAAATAAAAATATAAGTAGGAAACATTAACATTTTTCTTTTACATTCATAACTTTGTGTTGCTAACCAATTAATTACAACAAAGACACTAACACCTATATTCATTCACATTACGTACAAATTTCTAAAATAAAATAGAATAAAGTAAACTAGACACAATGAAATTTATATA
>NW_025856244.1:0-6541 GCF_002878395.1 Capsicum annuum | reverse complement strand
AAGAGCATGAGTCATAAAGATGGTAATATGTGAGTTAAAGGTACAAAATTAATGTATATTATTAGAATAGAAGTCATGGGAATGTGAAGTGGTATAAGTTATGAAAATGACTTATTAAATAAATTATTTAAGAAAATAAAAATACTTTAAAATAGATTATTATGTTATCATTATATAGTGAAATAGAGACAACAATATCAAAAAATTAAGAAAAAAGATAGATACAATTGGAGGCCATAAAGAATTACCACATCACCTCTTATATATTTATCTTTTTAAAAATTTTAAGCGTTTCAAAAAATGGCATAAAGAAGAATGCTATAAAATAATGTAAGCAGTATATGCCCATCATAGCAAGCTAATGAATTGTAATAATAATTAAAGAAGACTAAAGTCTAACCCTATAACATATATATTGGAACAAAGATGGAGAAGATCTTTTTCTTCATAAAGAGAGACTGTTGAGAAGCCTAGCATAAAGTAAAAGCTATGGAGATATTAAATTATTAAATTTTCTTTTCTTTTATGAAACGAAAACATTCTTCATAATATAATTATAACAAGTTATAATATTACAATTAAAAATCTAAAGTGAATATAAAATTAATCGAAGAAAATAATTAATTTTTTAACACCACGTGAAGCGCGGCTAATTTCCCTAGTTGATTCTATAAAGTGAGTTCTAACACATCATCTCATTTAACTTCTATTTTTGTTTCCTTATCTCCTATTTCATTTTTTCCCTCTTAAAAATCAAATTTTAAGAATAGTTCTATTATATAGCCACAAAAATTTATTAAGACTTTTTTTATTGTTATCTAATTTTGTATTATCATTGAACTTTTTAATTATTATTGAAATATCTTTTAATCATAAAATTTGTTGTAATTTTTTTTTTATTATTATTATCTTTAACCTGAATGTCATTCAACTTTAAAATTTATTACATAAAAATCAATTTTGTTAATTTTTTATCACTTAAAAGTCATTCAATTTTGATCAAGTTATATATTTCAACAAACTTTCACCGTAAAAGTTACAAAAAAGCAAATTCCACCTTAATTTAGATATTTCAAATTGAAAATTTGACAAGATATCAAAAATAAATTAGTTACATTCAGGATAATTGTCACGACTCAAACCAGGGCCTGGTCGTGACGGGTATCTCAAGTCCCACGTGGACTGGAGATCACCCTCTTTACCTAACCTAGTCAGCTCAACAACTTTAAGAGTCGGATGAATTTTAAACATATAACAAGATAGTGTAAAATAACACTAATCATAACTCATGAAAAGTCTAAATCAATCCACCAAAACAATACACCCAAGTCCACAATAATCTAATAAAGCCTCTATAAATCCGAAGTCAATAAAAAGTCAGGACATGCCCCAGCCAGTAGTAAAAAACAAAGACTAATAAAATCTGAGGCATAGAATATAAAGACCATGAAATAAAGTCTTTTGGAGTATAGAAGCTCACCACTTAAATGTCAACTCACGAACCCCTCAAACACCTAATCATTACGCAGGAAAAGTAGAAGAAGTTCTGGCGCCTGATCGTATGGGGATGGTCAGCGGTTGGAGCGCTAGCGTTGACACCTAATTTTTGCCCTCCACGACTAAATTTAGTCTCGAGTTTCTTCAGTTTTTTAAAAAATTAAAATATTTATTTCATCTGAATAAAAAATTTTCAAAATATTTTTGAACATAATTTTATCATTTTAAGAAGCGATTATATATTATCGTATTCAGTTATACGAGATTATATAATTTGATTACTTAAATATTTATTCTATGAGATATTGAATTTTAACTAAGGATTATTTTGAAAATAAATATCATGATTAAAATATTGATTTTAATATAATTTATTATCAAAGTAATTTAGTCGGATAAATATGCATTTAATTTTATTAAATCAAGAAGCTCGAGATTAAATTAAGTATTAATTCGTATTGAATTTCAATTTAATTTAGCCAATCTATTAGATTTGACCATAATTAAAATCAAATTAGCCATAATTGCAATGTAATTAGTCTATTGATTTTTAATTTGGTCAAAATTAAATTAATATGACTAAATTTTAAATTTCAATTAGGGTTTATATTTTAAATAACCCCAAAATTCCCAAAAAACTCTCATAACTTCTACCCAATTTCCACCAAAAAATGATTTCAAATTGTACTATTTCCCCCCAACTTTGTCCTTTCCCAATTTTAAAATTCAAAAATTGTACAATTCTCCCTCCCACATTATCTTCCACCTCATCTTATTTTTAATTTTTAAATTCCAAAAATACCCCTAAATGACTTTTCTCCCACATTGATGGATGACAAGAAATAAATCATCATTCTTTTCTATAAATACTTTTCTCCCACATGGTGGAGGAAAGAAAAAAAACTTCATTCTTTCCTATAAATACTACCACTACTTTTGTAGAAATAGGGGTTGAAAAGTAAAAAAAAGAGGCTAGGAAGGTGAAAAAAATTGTAATACCCCGCAAAGTCCTCTTCTAATCTGAGCCTTAGAGCATATTCAGTTAAGCAGAAATTCGAGTCTGAAAGTTTCAGAAATATCTTTCTAAGTATGAAATACTTTGAATCGTGTGGAATTTCTCTAATTTCTACTTTTTTCATGTAGAGCATTGAATAAGCTTTCCATCGATATAAAATTTGCCCAAATTGAACACTCGGGTGAAGAGTTAGAGCTATTTTAGTGAGACAGTGTGCCACCTGGCACCGTAGCGCATCGTGGAGCCAGCCAAAATGGTAATTGTCAAATTTTAGTGAAACTCTGTGATTCCACCGTGTTGCGGTATAGTTCCAGTTCGTAATCAAGATGGCAAAGCAATTTCCACCGCGTCGCGCCATCATGCAGTTTCTCAATTGTCCAAATTCCAGTGAACTAGCGTGATTATGACGCGTCGTGCCAGCATGTTAAATCGGAGAATTTTCAGTTTAATTCCAAGGGATTTTTGGTCTCTTTGGTGTTTTCCCCCTTTCCCTAGCCTCTATAAATACCCGATTACGGGATCTCAGACTCATTTTTCTCTTCCACTCCAAAAACTAGGGTTTCCAAGAAAATTAAATCCTCTTTTATTCTTTAACAAAAATCAAGGGAGAAATCAAGAGGAAATTAAGAATCTTTCCAAAGGCTTTCAAGAAAGAGTTTCCCCAGGTATGTAGATGTTGATTCTTGGATCCCTTTCATCCAAGAAGCTTAAGAACCCTTTTCAAAACTTAAAAATTTGTATGTTTGTAAGATTCCATGAATTGTATGAGTTTAAATTGATGTTCCATGTGTTGTTGAGTTTTGATTCATGTTTGTTTACAAGATTCATGAGCTTTGACCCTAGTATGTGGAATCCATGTGATGTTTGTGATGAACCTTCCTTATATTGTTTTCTATGTGATGTGTTTATGACATTTGGGTGTAGAAATGGTGGAATAAGTAAAGTATGTCCCCCATAAGTTTGATAAAGAGCTTAAGTGAAGCATAAGGTCCATTATAGTATCTTGAACAGAAAACTCCCAAATTGGGAGCTAGTCCATGCATACCTAGTGTTTGATAAAATGCCTTAGTGAATAAATTATTTCATGATGGTTGGAAATCCCCAAATAAGTGTGAACCCGTGCATGTCTAGTGTTTGTTGAAGGACTTTAGTGAACAAGTGAAGATGTGTAATAGTAAATTCCACAATTACGTGCTCCTTGATATATGCTAAGCTTTTAATACATGCCAAGTGATTAGCAAGTAAGTTTTGATGTGATAGTATAAAGTTTCCCCGAACCATGTGATATCCAAATAAATGTTAAGATCGATATAAGTATGAAGTACCGGGGTAAGACTTTGTTGAATAGAGTATGAACTAGTAACATGTTTCCCCTACGTTATTATATGATCATGATTCCAAAATACTTTAAGTGACCCTTTGGCGACTGTGATAATGAACAGATGTTTTTGACTCTTAAATGCTTGAGGTAATGTCTTAATGATTGTGGGAATGAAAATATAACATGATTCCTAATTACTTGAAGAGATGCTTTAATGATTATGAGATGCTTTAATGATTATGAGATGCTTTAATGATTGTGAACATGCCTTAATGGTTGTGATGATACATAAAATATTGTGATGATGAATGAATGCTTGTGATAATGAATGAATGATTGTGGTGATGACTAGTCAAGAATGATTATGCTTTATTTTATGTTATCGAGTCCTGGGGGTATTTATACCCGACAACTTAGCTACTGTCTAGAGCACGTGAATTTCACGATAATTCCAATCAAGCCATGATTCTCAGAAATCATTGAACTATAGAACTCTGTATCCTCAGAAAATCATAGAACTTAAGAAAGCTCAGTAATCTCAGTTATCTTTGTAATCTCTGTATCGCTAGTGATCTAGCCTCAGTCCTGTACTCAGCTCAGATTTAATAGTATGGAAGTGTTCAATTCTAATCTCGAAAGTGACTGAATAATCTATTCAAGCTCTGTATTGCCAGTCAGATACCATGATTTAATACCATTTCCATCAAATATGGAGCTAAGTGATCTCATCGTATCCCAGTCAGCTCATTTGATAAACATGATTAGTATCAGATTCAGTTCAATTGTATTCAGTTAAGAGTTTAGTCAGAGTCTTTCAGTTGGGAGTAGAAACTAGCACCGAGCGATAAAAAGAATGGGGTCTCCTCCCGTCAGAGAAAGAGAGAGGCCGAAGTCGTTAGTAGTAATCCCTAACCTCCAGAACTGTGTAGCCGGCGCAGAATACAGGAGTCACCATCAAGGAAAAGGCTGTCACCTCCAGAGAGAGAGTATTTAACTATTATATTGCCTTAGGTCGACTGCCTGGTAAGGGTCATCCATTAGAGAGGATTGACCAGAGAGAGGTCTTTACCCGTGGCACGGTATTGACACCCTTCCAGCTGGGTTACAGGTTGGAACCCACCTGTGGTAGGTTGGAGCATGTCAGTTAAGTAACTACTTCTTACAGTTGTAGTTACAATTACAGTTTCAGTATTAATCTTCAGAAATCAGGACTGTCAGATATAGTCATCTATCTTTATGAGGAACTCAGATAGTTCCATTGATTCATGGACCATCCCGTCTGATAGGCTTGGTCTCATATACAGTTATTTGATATCATATTCAGAGATGTGCCGCCAGACAGGCTTGATTCACAGTCTCAGATTCTATTGAGTATCCTTATTGTCAGATTCAGATATATTCATATTTCTTATCATTGATAATAGTTTTTGAAATCATCCGTTGGAGAGGTTGATCTCTAATCCTGTTAGTCGAAAGCAGTAAAGGGGAGAATTCAATCCTTGATGTAAATGCATCCAGATCCTCAGTTATCAGTATCAGATTAGTCAGTGATTCAGTATCTCAGTGTCAGTAGTGAGTTCAGTCTGCAGTAAAATGGTATTCGAGTTCAGTATTTAGAGTTGTGATAATTGTGATTATGGTCTATGCATTCCTGTATGTGTTCTCGTGTGACATTTTTATGATCATTCAGTTTAGATATTATGCATGCATGAGCCTTTGCATTTAGCCTTACCTCAGTTACATACTCAGTACATTCCTGTACTGACGCATTTGCGCTATGGTATTTTATTTGGCACCATAGGTTCAGAGGCACAGGACCCAGAGTTTCCTCAGCTGTTCAGTCCCAGTCAGCAGCAATAGTCATAGCAGTGAGTCCTCTTTTTTCGAGGATGAATCTCAATTTAATATTATTGCATCAGACTTTGTTTATATTTTCAGTAGATGGAGTTAGTTGGGGACCTGTCCTATCAACTCCAAAGTTCAGACAATTTAGAGGCTTTTCAGACAGATATATTAGTATTCAGTTTTCAGTTTTGAGTATGTATAGATGTGTTGAACCTTATGGCCAGTTTTCGCATTTATTTCAGATATTAAGTAGTGTACAGGTACAAATATCAGAAGAGGGTTAGCTTGTGGTCCTTCGGGGTCATAAGCACCAAGTGACATCTCGAGATGGGATCTCGGGGCGTTACAAAAATCCTTTTGAGCAAAATAGTTATTTTTATTTAGTAAAAATTTTTGTTTCATAGAGTTGGTCGGCTAATAAAAAATTTTAAGTTGCTGGCGACGTTTTTCGGTGGTGGTTGATTTCAACGAAGCTCGTAGTCTCATTTTGTTGTCGCAAAAAAGGTGAACACACCTTTTTTTTAGTTTTATTATCATTTTCTTCTTTATTTTTTTCTTCTTCGTAGTTTGTAGTTATAATTTTGTTTGCTGTAGACGGTCTTGAAGGCCATAGGACGCTGTGGTATCGATCGATATTATGGTTATTTTCATGTTCATGGTATAAAAATGAGCTAGCAATAATTGTACATGTTTTTTTGATTTTATTCTTTGATTATTATAAATAAAGTTTCAATCTTTTCTTAAAAAATGCACTTATGCTTTGTTTAAATTCATTGTTGATGGATATATTTACTTTTAGGATGTAAAATTATTTCCATTATGTTGGAAAGAATAGTTAATATTGATTGTTCTTTTTTTTTTTT
>NW_025856243.1:0-5793 GCF_002878395.1 Capsicum annuum | reverse complement strand
TCAATAAAGTAAGGTACACGAGCAAGACGCGTACACCTAAACTAGTATATATATATATACACACCCACACATATATATATATATATATATTATTTTTTTAATGTTATGTCAACTTTATATGTTGAAATTAATTCATTATAAAGTTATTAAGTAGGGTAAATAATTATCCGTAGAATTAAAGATTTAAAGTAAGTTGTGGGGATTTTAGAGCTAATTTCATAGCTTTTCTCTTAAAAATATAAGGTTTATATAAAACACCAGTTTCCTCTTCAAGCTCAACAATCAGCTCCATCTCCAAACTTCGCTCTAGGATTAATCAATGACAGTGATGATAACACCAAGTTCTTAAACTTATCCATAGTTCATAAACGTAGAAGAAATAGAATTTCCTACTTAGTCGATAATAAGGTAATTGGATTAGTTTTTAGAGTTCTCTTATCAACTATACAAACTTCCTATTTCAAAGACATCTACTAATCATACTTATTTAAAAGTTAAGGATACTACCAATATTCCTTCTACTTTTGTCAACACAAACATTACTACTCTTGATAAACCTCTTATAAATGAGGAAATTGTAGCAGCTATAAACTCCTTTCAGCCCTTTAAAACTCCGGTCATGATGGGTTGCATCCATTCTTTTATCAACAGTATTTTGAAATAATTGGTCCATCAGTTATGGACTTTTGCCATCAAGTTTTTGAAACCTCTTCCATACACCCCATAATAAATCGAACCTACCTGTGTTTAATACCTAAAGTTCATAATGCTACAACAACAACAACAACGACATACCCATTATAGTCCACAAAGTGAAGTCTGATGAGGGTAAAGTGTACACAGTTCATACCACTACCTTAGATAAAATATAGTGGTTGTTTCCCATAGACCCCCAACTCAAGACAGACACCAGTATAACAAACAAAAAAAATATAAAAACACACATGAATCGAATGATAAAAGACACAAGACACTCATAGATTAATATTATAAACTATCTATTTGAAATAACCAACAACACCAAGCCAACACGAACAAGAAAAGTCATAAGTTGGCATTTCAATTTTGGAGAAATAACCTAGATGTCCTTCCTTTGCCATTCTATTCATTCGATCTTGCCCTATGTGACCCAATCTAACATGCCATGTAAGTATATCAACATCATTATTACTTGAATAACATGACATTACACAACGGTCAACATAATAATCATAAGTTGAAGGATTATAATCTAAAATAATAAAGCGATCATAATGATGTCCAAAACCATAAAAACATTATCTAGAGTAATTCTTATACAATTATGACTAAAGAACAAATGAAAACCAACATCTAAAAGAACAGACACAGACACTAAGTTTCGTCGAATTTCTAGAGCATATAGGACGTCATACAATATTAAAGACTGACCTTCACACAAATCTACTTTACAAGTGACAATCCCTTTGACTTTAAGTCTTGCATTATTCCTACATAGATCCACCTTGATCCAGGTGAAACTCGACGGAACTCCACGCTTTTCGATCTCGACTCATATGGTCAGTGGATCCTGAGTCTACAAACCACATAGGATAAGATTCAGTTAATAAAATAGTGCTAGAAACATATGTAGTACTTAGAGATGCATTTAGAAATGCTACCTTTTTCTCCTCAGGACATTCACGAGCAAAATTTCCCACATTTTGGAAATTATAGCACTTTATCTTGCTCTTGTCTTTCTTCTTGAAAACCCTTTTTCCCTTCTTAGAATTTGGCTTGTTTTTTTTCTCAGAGGGTCTTTTTTCAGTTTCTTTAGCCTTCCTGTTCTTTTTTCACTTCTTCTTACGCTTGAATCCTGAAAAGTTCTTACTACTTGATTCTGCTATAAAGGCATTAGAAGCAGCTTTAGCAGCACCAAGCCGCTTATTTTCAAGTTCAACGTGATGTGCAATATCAGAAAATGTTTTGATGCTGTCATTATGGGTTAAGTTGACCTTCAGGTGTTCCCCACTATTGGAAAGAGATCGGATCGCTGCTTGAACCTGTTGCTCATTCGAGAGAACGTGACCAACACTTTTAAGTTGAGCTATCATATTCGACATCACCCTAAGGTGTTGTTTGATGTTCTGATCATGAAGCTTTTTGTGAGTGTAACATTTGATAGTCAACTATCTGGGGCGGGTAACAAAAGTACCCCTATATGTTCCTTGCAAGTGTGCCCAGATGACATTGGCAGTAGAAAATTCCTCACACTCATGTATGAGGTCATCAATCACAGAACTTACAATAATTTCACGTGTAATGGAATCAACCTTTTTCTAAGCCTTATAAGCTTTAAGGTCTTTTCTGTGTTATGCATTATTACCCTATTCTGGTAGACTTAAGACATGGTTAATACCTTTAAGAGAGTTTTACTCTTCCAGTACATACCGCATCTTACGACTCCAAATGTCGTAGTTGTCTCTATTTAGTTTTTTCTCTTTTGTTCAAGTCAACAATTATGCTTTTAGTTGCCATGTCTGTTATTAAGAGACAATTACGCAAGGGTGTTATCAATTATGCATGGAAATTACACATTTAAGCAAATCATTTCACCCAAGGTTTCATGTTAAGTGTAAAATCAAAAGGACACTTAAGAATCCAATCATCATCTACGAACTAAACACTTGACCAAAATTAGAAATTAATTTCTTAATGTGTATTAGGATGATAGCTTTCAATTAAGTTGGTTTAAACTCAATAAATGAATGAAGTTCACGTAAAAAGAGATAAACAACTTAATATATATATATATATATATATATATATATATAATACAAAGTTAATAAATAACTTCATGTTACATGTCAATCTAAAAATAAAAGTCATTCCATAAATATTTTAGACGACTTATGTACACCCAAAAAGGCTCGCTAGGCCAAATCTCATGGTAAACATCAATTAATATCTTGCCCCAAGGATCACAGAGAGAATTTGCTAAAATAGCTAATGTTTCCCAATTCAAGATTTCTACATAGTTTTCTAGTTCTACGTGCTTCATTTCAAACATGTGTATAAAACTAGCAACACTAATGTTAGGAGTCATCTTAAAAGACTTGAATTCTTTCAGTTTCTTCTCTATTTTCCTTTACATAGCCCTTTCATTCTGTAACAAATTTTGTGTCGCACTGGGAACACCATTTCGTATGATCTCTCGACCTCGAAAACATGCCCTTCGACGACGTATTCTTCCACTTTGTCTCTTTGCTTGACATCCTGAACTTCCACTTGGAGTGATTTGAGTTTGTCCCACTTTGATATGATTTAACTTGAAATTGAACTATGGGTTAGTAAGCCCTATTCGAGACTTATGAAATTATGAACTCTCATGCTATAAGCACCCATGATTTGAGTATTTTGAGATGGTTGAAAATTGAATTGACCTAATAGTTCGAAAGCTTTGAAATCTACTTTACTATACGAGATTATTGATTTGATTAATAGGTTCGTGGTGAACCATGATATTGTTCTAAAAGTGAATTTTTATGAGATGAGCGTAGGTAATCTTAAGGGAGTAGTATTTAGCACCGAGCGGGTAATCTACTATGGTTTCTTACCTCAAAACTACGTACCATCATAGGATGTGAGCATGAGACTGATTATATTACGATTATGAGTGGGCCTGAGGCTGATTTGATTATGTGAGCCCGAGGTCGATTTTCGTTTAGTGATCACTAGACCTAGGTTATACTCCTTGGAAAGAGTATGACGCTCCTCCCCAACGTGGGGTCTCTTCCTTAGAAGGACAAAACATTGGACTTCATGTAGCTCGCATGGTTTATGTCGGTTATAAGAACCTCCCTTACCTTTTGAACTTCGAAATTAAATGCTTATTTTTATTCCCTATAAGCTATTTTCCCTAAATGGTTGAATTGCAAAGATATTCCCTAATCAAGGTATTGATTTGAGATGAGATATTTTCTAAAGTGAATGAAATACCTTCAAGTATGTTTTCAAGTTTTATGATTTCAAATTCCAAGTATATGGGTTTCTAAATGATTGTGAAGTGTTGAGCTTTGAAGAAATTTTACTCTCTTGAGATATATGGATGACTTAAAAGTGTGGTTTGAAATCCCTTAGCCTTTGGGCATTGAGAGTAAGAGAAGGTTTTCGATTTTGAAGTTAAATAATAATGACTCACGAGATTGTGTTACATGCTTCATTCTACATGACTTATGAGTTTCATAGTTTACACTTGTTCAAGATATGTGAGTCATCTCATTATGCATACATGATTTGATTGAAGAAAATATCGTTACTACTTTATACATATGCATGCACCCCCGCATACTCAGTACATTCCAAAGTACCGATCCACATATATGTCTATGTGCTACATTGTGTCATAATGTAGGTTCAGGTGCTCAGTCCCAGCCTCGTTCGTGATTCTTTAAGTACCTTTCCTAAGTTTTCTACAGTGGTGAGTCCTTATGATTTGAGGATCGATCTTCAGATATTTACCGTACTTGAGAGACTATGTTTTATCTTCAGTTCATTTCGAGTCAGTTGGGGCCTGTCCCAATGGCTCTCTAGATTTTGATTCATAGAGGCTTTGTCAGACTAGTATCAGACTTGTGATAAGTCGAGGGGGATCAGTATTGTGGTTTTATTGAGATTTCTCTATGTTGTGGTTATATGAACTAATTATCCCTTTTTATTTCCTTTCTTGTGATATGGCTATGTGAGTGTTTAAGTCTATCATTATCTTGAATTGGGTGTTTTTGGGTAGAAACTGGCTCTAAGGGTTAGCTTGGGGCTACTTGTAGCCTTAAGCACCGTGTGATGTCCCGGGAAGCAATTATGGGTCGTTACAAACGTGGTATTAGAGCCTAAGGTTTCTAAGGAGTCCTAGAGAGTCTGAAAAGCTGGGTTGAGTTGAATCTTGATCATTGGTGTGTAGCGCGCCACACCTATGAGCAAGAGGCTAGGAGACGTTTTAGGAAAAACTTGTTTCTTCTTTCAGATTCTATCGTGCCTACAGTTGTCCCCCTTATTTAATGATCCGTGCTATTTTTATTTTCAGAAAATACCTCCTCGAAGAGCGAATATCCACGGAAACAATGATGAGAAACCCCCACCTGTTGATCCTTCGAATGAGATGGTGTCCCATACGGAGTTTAGGGCGGCCTTTCAGGCGTTAGCCCAAGCGGTCACCGTGAATATTAGGGCCAATAGCTAGGCCCCAATTGCTAACTGGCAGGGTGGTGATGTAGCTACGGCTAGGATTTGTGACTTTATGTGGATGAATCCGCCTGAGTTCTATGGGTCCAAGACAAACGAAGACCCCCTTTTGTACTTAGAGGAGGTAAGGAAGATCACTGATATGATGTAGGTTTTGGAAGAAGAGAGTGTTGTGTTAGCATCCTACAGATTGAAAGACATTGCTTATGATTGGGTTGTATCGTGGAAGAAGGGTAGAGGTGAGAATGCCGCTCCTATGACTTGCCAATTATTCCAAGATGCCTTCTTGGATCAGTTCTTTTTGATTGAGATGAGTGAGGCTAATATTGAGGAGTTCATGAACTTGAGGTAAGGCTCTATGACTATTAAGGAGTATTGCTTGAAGTTCAATTAGTTGGCCAAGTATGCTCCGGATTTGATTTCTGACACTTGGGTTGGTATTAGTAAATTTGTGACCAGTGTTTCTGGGATGGTACTAAAGAAGTATAGGGCTGCGATATTGCATAAGGATATGGATCTTGCTAGGTTGATGACTCATGCCCAATAGATGGAGGCGGATAAGCTTAGAGAGATAGATAGGTTGAGGGGTAACAA
>NW_025856242.1:0-3357 GCF_002878395.1 Capsicum annuum | reverse complement strand
CCATAAAACATCCAAATTCCAATGGATGTTTTATGGGTTAGCTTGGTTAAGGGTGCTGAAATGGAAGAAAAGTCTTCAACAAACCTTCTATAATAACCGACCAACCTGAGAAAACTACGAATCTCCATAGGCGTTGTGGGCCTTGGCCAGTTCTTCACAGCTTTTATCTTTTGAGCATCAACCTTTATCCCTTCACTAGATACAATATGACCCAAAAATGCCATCGACTATAACCAAAATTCATATTTAGAGAACTTTCCATAAATCTTACAATCACAAAGAGTCTGCAATGCCTGTCGTAAGTGATTGTCATGGTCCTCTTCTGATCTAGAATAAACTAGAATATCATCTATAAAAACTATCACAAATACATCCAGGAATGGCTTAAACACTCTATTCATCAAATCCATAAAAGTTGCGGGTGCATTTGTTAGCCCAAATGACATAACTAGAAACTCATAATGACCATACCGTGTTCGAAAAGCTGTCTTGGGTATATCCTTCTCCTTGAACCTCACTTGGTGGTAACCTGACCTCAAATCAATCTTAGAAAAGCACTTGGCGCCCTGTAACTGATCAAATAAATCATCAATTCTTGGGAGAGGATATTTTTTCTTAATAGTCACCTTATTCAATTGCCGATAATCAATACACATCCTCAGCGAGCTATTCTTTTTGCACACAAATAACATCGGTGCTCCCCAGGGGGACATACTAGGCCTTGTGAATCCCTTCTCTAGCAAATCTTTCAATTGCTCTTTCAATTCTCGTAATTCTACTGGGGCCATTCTATACGGAGGAATAGAGATTGGTTGGGTGCCTGGTATTACATCAATACCAAACTCTACTTCTCGTTCAGGAGGCAAACCTGGAAGATCTTCAGGAAATACATCAGAAAATTCATTTACTACCGAAACAGCGTGAAGAGTTGGTGGCTCCGCTTATGTATCCCTTACTCTAACTAAATGATATATGTATCCCTTGAAAATCATTCTTCTTGCCTTAAAATAAGAAATAAATATACCTCTTGGCGCGCCAATTTCACCTTTCTATTTAAGACTGATTTATTTGGAAAATGGAAATATATCTTTTTCGTGCAACAATCAGTTGTGGCATAACAAGACGCCAACCAGTCCATACCCATTATAACATCAAAATCTACCATTTCTAACTCCACAAGATCAGCCATCGTATCACGACTATAAATAGTTACTATACAATTTCAGTAAACCCTTCTAGCTATAATAGATTCCCCAACAGGTGTGGACACTTCAAATGGCTTAACTAACAGGTCGGGTATTTTTTCGAACTTTCCATCAACCAATGAAGTAACATAAGATAATATAGAACCGGGATCAATTAAGGCATATACATCGAATGAAAAGAGAGACAACGTACCCGTAACCACACCTGGGGAAGCCTCTAAATTCTGTCGATCCGCTAGAGCATATGTATGATTTTGAGCCCTGCTAGAACTCATGGATCCTCTATCACCTCTAACACGACCTATTTGTTGTGCACCCCTTCCTAAATAAGGCATCGATAATGATGATGTAACAAATGACCCCGTAGGTCGTGCCATACCCCCTATGCCCCTTCATGGGCATTCTCTCATCATATGCCCCGACATACCGCACCCAAAGCAAACATTGGTCCCCAGTCGATATACGCCCAAATGATACCTTTCACATCTATTACATGGCTCTCGAGGAGGTCTCGATTGGCTCATATTCCCTTGCCCTTGGTACCCCACTGTCCACGAACTCTGACTCTCACTTTTGTGCCCAAATTAATTTCCTCTGGACCCTTGGAACTGTGGTGGGGCACTAGCTGCAGAATAAGAAGATAATGGCCTAGGTGGTCTAGTAAAAAACTGTGGTCTGAACCCTCTTTGGGATGCCATGAACTGCCCTGTAGATCTGGACCTCTTGGAATATCCTCTTTCTAATTCCTGTGTTCTTCTCCTCTGCCTCTGATCTTCTATTTTCTGTGCAAAAGCTTGGATCCTCGCTATGTCTATATCTTTGTTCAAAGTGGCAATAGTATAATCTCTAACCAGATATGGATCCAGCCTATCCACATATTGATGAACTCTGTCATCCATAGTAGCTACAACATTAGGAGCATATCTCGACAAGGAATTAAATCGGAGACTGTACTCCGTCACGCTCATAATCCCCTGATGAAGATTTAAAAACTATCTGCACGGGCCTGACGAATCTCGAATGGAAGATAATGATCAAGAAATGCCTCTTTGAACTCTTTCCAAGTAGCTGGGGGTGCATCAATACCCCTAGATTTTTTCCAGTCCTCGTACCAATATATAGCCTCCCCTTTAAATCTATACGCCGCTAACTCCACTATCTCTCTACCCATTACATGCATAATATCTAAGGCCCTTTGAATTTGATCAATAAAGTTCGGTGGGTCTTCATTAAGATCTGATCCAGTAAAAGTGAGAGGATCCATCTTAAGAAAATCCTGCATTCGAAGGCTAGCCACACTATCTGTACCATTAGGACCCGTGGTAGGAATGGCTTGCCCTTGAGCTTGCCCAGCAACTATACGAGTCAAAAGTTGCACTGCATTTCTAAGATCTTGATCAGCAGCATTAATAGGTGGCTCTGGGGATATAGTTCTCCTCCCCCTTATTTCTTCCGAAGTGGAAGAAGTTTCTGATGCATGCTCAGCTGGAGCCTCACTTTGATTAGCTGGTATAGTGGGTAACTTACTAGTCCCTTCTTCGATAGCCACATCTACTTGCCTATTGGTATTCTTACTTCTGGTAATCGGCATCATTACTATAATAAGAGAAACAAACGAATTCAGTGGTCAACTATGGCTTCATATACAATATAGGCTCTATCGCACGATCTAAGACATGAAGAAAGGAGACAATTCCTAAATGTCCATAGCCTCCTGTTTATAGATGAGGTGCAAGACACACTGTTAAACAAGACTCTACGTAGACACGGCTTTGTAGACTCACTAGGATGAACTTCTCTGATACCACTTTTGTCACGCCTCAAATTTTATTGGGGCGGACTGGCACCCGTAACCGAGGAGGCTCGAGAGAACCAGCTCATAACCTTATACTTCCCATGCATACCTCTATGACAACCCGAAATTCGGACAGCATCATGTCGCATATAAAAAGAAATAATCACTTGTATAAGCTCGAGCACACATATATATGTATATACAATACTTGGCCATTGGAGTCATCACGTCTATTAACAAAACACCACCTTGACTATACATTAGGTCTACAAAGCCTCTAGATAATACACAGAGTTTAACTAAGGTCGATACACACTCCGCCATATAAATAACTTCTATACAATACCAAAAGTGACT
>NW_025856241.1:0-4658 GCF_002878395.1 Capsicum annuum | reverse complement strand
CCAGGATCATTCAGCCTAGAATGATGGGACAAGATATTTCTAGCATGATTAGACCGCAAATATCATTCTCCTTACCTTTAAGTTAGAAAACAAAATACCAAGGAAATTTTCAATCTTCTTTTAACAAAGATAAAAAAAAAAGATGTTAAGAGCACACAAACCTCAAGCATGATTTTCCATAATAGGGAACAAGAATGGATACTTGGACTTCATGTCCTCCTCGGCTTCCCAAGTAACTTCTTTGAACTTTTGGTTTTTCCATAGAACCTTTACTGAAGCCACATCCTTCATCCACAACTGACTAAATTGCCGATCTAGGATCCTTACCGGGACCTTCTCATAGGACAAAGAATCCAATATACCAATGTTCTTAAAGGGAGCAATTAACGAAGGATCACCTATGCATTTCCTTAACATGGAACACAAGGTTAATGGAATTCATGATAGAGGGAAAATCTAATTAATATGCAACATTACCAAACCTTCTCAAAATAAAGTACAATCTAACATTTTGGGGACTAAGCTTCCCCTTCATCCCAAACTGCATTACTCCCTTCATGGGAGATGACACGACCCAAAATCGAGCTATGTTGTATGGTCACCTTAAGCCTACATGAACCGGAGGTCCATTGATAACTCATCACACTCATCAGAACAAACCCAAGTGTTGAGTAAATCCTGATCGTATAATAAGATAGCAAAAATAATACTAAAAGTAATAACTTAAGCAATGTATTAACTATTTCATAAATATCAACACACTAGCCAATAGACCCAAGTCCATAGTAATCCATGATACCTCTATACAAATCAAAGTTTAGAAATGAATATGTTGGGATAAGCCCCCAACAATAGCTAAACCAATTTAAAATGAGACAAAGTCTAAAGATAGGGGACCAAGAATAAATATATTCCGAAATAAGGAAGTTCACCACACCGTTGTCAATGCACAAACCGCTTCAATCACCTAATCACTATGCAGGAAGTGTAGATGATGCTTCGATCCCTATATCGCATAGGGACATAATGTCTGAAGATGGTTAGCAGTTGGAAAGCTAGCATGTAACTCAAGGATAAGGATAAAATAGCACCATCATTCAATAACAAGCAATATATCAAGTAAAATCACATCCATAACCTTACCCACATATATAGACATATTTTATGCTAATCAAGGGGACAAGTCTTATCAACACTTTTGAAGCTCTCATTATCATACAAGCAATGGAGCACTCCAACCTTCAAAACTTATAGATTCAAGCATTTCTCATTAGGCATAGGACTTTGACCATATTCACATATCATTAACTAAGGGAGTCTAACCACATAAACATCCATTTAAGTGAGGGACTCTAACAACTCACACACATTCATATAAATAAGGGAATCTAACTTCTCACACACATTTATTCAAGCTAGGAACTCAAACCACATGTTCACACATTATGCAAGGGACTCTAAATTCATGACATATTAGATAGGGGACTCTAACCCTAATCTAATTTATTTGGCTATGCGCTTTGACCTCATGAGATATCATTATGCAAGGGACACTAACCACAACCAATTTCATTAGGCAAGGGACTTTAACCTTAAGACATCACATTTATCATTAGTTGACATTGGGACTCTTAATATTTTTCCATGAATCAACATACATTCAATTCCACACATAAGGGCTTTAACCAATTTAGCAAATTCAACACCATACATGACCATATTGCCCTTATGGGAGTCTTTATTGCTCAATAATTTCAATAGACCAATGTCGTAATTCAACTAATCATGCAATTCAAACTATGGTCCTCTAGATCCTTATAAGCCATTCACATATCAATTAGCAATTCTATACCATAATTAGTTCAACACATAATTCAAGTTCATTTTTACTGTTAGGGACTTTAACCCTTTTCCTATTCATCCAACCATCAACGTCATCAATTATATAATACATGGATCATTTTACCTTCACAGTATTATTTATCAAGCATTCATACATATTGGTTCGCTGCCCTAGTTTAAAGCATCATCATAATGTAACTAGAATCTCACTTAGACATTTTTATAAACATCTTGTGTACATGCTATTACCAAGGCTAATTTTATGGTAGAAATTATCAAGACTAGGGTTACTCAAGATTCACATGTTAGACCACATATACCAATCATTCACGTGTGCAAACTACTACCAATAACATGTATAAACTTAAGTCTAAGAAAGAATCATCATTATTTATCATTAGGGAACAAAAACCTTTTCATTTGACTTCGAAACCACCATGTACACTTACTAATCCAATTATGAAATACATGGGCTTAGAGTTATTAGAAAATGTAAGAGTTACATGCCTTAGACAACTTCAATCACTAGGACTATTGACTTTACTTTGCCTCTTGAAGATCATCCTTGAAACTCTAGCCTCTAATCCTTTAAAGATGAGCTTGAGAGAGTATTTAGGGTGTTTGATCCATTAAAAATAGGTGTTTAGGAGGCTACACACACTTATATAGTGAGAGGGCTTAGGTTTTTAGACATGGGAAGTTACCACACGACCCTTAGTTAAAAGCTAAATATTGAACCTGTACAGGGGTATAACTCACCATACGACTTATTTAGGTAGTTGTACCCTAGGGTATGAGTGATACCCAGACTCGTACCTTAGGTTTCCCCTAGGTCACACATATTATTAAGGATACAACCATACACCCATGAGTCATATCCAAAGGGTACAACTTACTCCTAACTCGTATGCTCCAATCGTAACAACACAGTCCACTCCATGCTAATACCTTATTCCATACTACTCACCTAGGTATGACTCGTAGCCTTAGGTATGATGAGGGAAGGGTCACTCATACCTAGGACAGTGAGTGACACTGAAAAACTACCTAGGATATGAGAATAAGGATACAACTCATATCAAAGGGGTACGACTCAAGACCCTAGTCGTACCCACCCCAGGGCCACCAAAAGATAAAGTTTTTCAATGTTTCTAAGTCTAGGTATTTCTATTCTCGCCCACTTGGATCACTCATCCTAGAATAAGGGGTAAGTCAAGCAAGAAACACAAGCCAACATATTATCACTTATAAAAATGACCTTCAAACAAATTAGAACAAGCATACAACAATGATATAACACATATCATGTTCATCATCAATCAATTATTCATGTCATTATCTTTGGGACTCAAACCCATTATTTATTAAGAAACTCATTCATTTCAAATCTTAGGGACTTAAACCCTTTCTTATCAACACTTACTCATTTTACAACTTAGGGGCTTCAACCCCTCAACTTATCAAGGATACTTACTCAATTCAATAATTAGGGACTCGAACCCATAATTTACCTAAGACATGAGTCAACACAAGATACTAGGGACTTAAACCAATAACAAGAAGGACTCATATAGTTTCAAAGTATTAGGAACTTGAACACATGGTCTAATAAGACACAAATCGACTTAACACATTGGTGATATTAACCCATAGTCTATCAGAGACATAAATCAAAGCAAGGAAATCAACACATACCTTTATCCCAAGTTTTTGAAATAGGAAATAAATGTGGATACTTGGATTTCATGTCCTCTTCCTCTTTCTACGCACCTTCCTTGGACTTTTGGTTCCTCCATAGAACATTCACCGAAGCTATTTTTTTCATTTGCGACCGGTAAATTTTCTAATCAAAGATCCTCACTGGGATCTCCTCATAGGGCAAAGAGTCTAAAATATCAACATCCCTCAAGGGAACAACTAACAAAGGATCACCCTCATATTTTCGTATTATAGAGACTTGGAAAATCGTTCTTGAATGACTTCCAAAAGTTGGATGAAAACAGAGAACTACGATCCAAAATAATAGAAATTGGAGCATCGTAGAACCTCACAATCTCTTCAAGATATAACTTAGCATAATATTCCGCTGAGTAATTAGTCCTCACAGGCAAGAAGTGAGTGGACTTCGTCATTCTATCAAAAATAACTCAAATAGAATTACATTTATTTTGGTATGTAGGAACCAGTAATGAAATCCATATTAACTGCCTCCCACTTCCATTTGGGCAACAAAAATTATTGGTACAACCCACCGGCCCTTATGTTCTTAACTTTGACTTGTTGAAACACCATACACTTGGTTACATAGATAGCCACATCACATTTTCATATTGCTCCACCAATAGAACTCACTAAGATCATGATACATCTTGGTGGAACCAGCATGTATGGCATAATAGGATTCGTGAGCCTCGACCATGACCCTTTACTTAAATCCATTGACATTGGGAACACATAGCCTACCTTTGTTTGTCAAGATACCATCACCACCAATCACAAATTTTGCAACTTTGTGTTGAACCACATTACTCTTGATCTTCATCAAGTTGGGGTCCAATACTTTCTTTTCTTTTAATTCAACAACAAGAGACGATTGAGATGCCAGATGCACAAACATACCACCATCCTTGAAGTCCGCAATTTGAAGTCCATGATTACCCAAATAATGAATATCCTTCACCAATTACCGCTTATCCTCATCTACATGGGACAAACTCCATATAGACAATCTAGTAAGAGTATCGACGACCACGTTTGCCTTGTTGGGATGGTAATGAAGACTCATATCATAGTCTTTCAAAAACTCAAGCAACCTT
>NW_025856240.1:0-1799 GCF_002878395.1 Capsicum annuum | reverse complement strand
AATATATGTATATTTCGTTTGCAATATCGTTTACAAACAACATTCAAGTTTGTGTATACAAATATACAAACAACAAATATACAAATAATAAACAACAGTTTTGATTTGAATATATGTATACTTCATTTGCATATATGTATATATAGATATACAAACAACAGATAAATATCAAATTTATGTAAACTAATGTACAAATATACAAACAATAGATATACAAATAATAAAAACAATCTTTGTAACCTTTAAAACAAATATACAAATAAAATTATACACTTATGTTAACAAATATACATAAAAAAATATTAAAATACTGTCAATATGTATATTATGAAATGTGCAGTAGAGTAATGAATGAATATATCACAGAAATTGTAATTACAAATGGGATTTAGAAAAGAAAAAAAAAACTAACACAAACAAGGATTATAACCTTTTAACAACTTCTGTGAAAAAAATTCAAAATTACGAAAATAAAAATTGAATACGAAAATTGAAACACAAAATTACAATTGAAGTTATTGTATACAAAAATAATAGTAATTACAAAATTGACAATTTGTTAGTGTTTGAAGTTCATATTGTGCATTCAATTTCGAAAATTTAATTCAAACCAATAATAAAATCGATTTTCATTATGTTGAAATGGAATCAATTTTTATTGCGTATTAGATTCAAAAAAGTATTTTAGTAAATAAATTCAAGTAAAAAAATAATTTGCGTAAATCGTATATACCAGAATTTTGTATGCACGAATTACCAACTTTTTCCTGTAGATCACAATTTTTTTTTTTTTAAATTATCAACTTTTGAGGGAGTAATTAACGTATAAATTCATATTTATTGATCTGTTATATCAGAGAAATAAATGGAAAGTTGTAGAAGATTAAGGACATTTATTACATTAAAATTTTCTTTTTTGTCTCTTTTGTGTTATGAACTTTTCCTTTTTTTTTTTTTTGTGTATATTTATATATATAAACTGTCATTTATTTTACCTATAAATTATAAATATGAAATTTAGACTAGGAAGTTAGTTGTAGATACTCTAATGAGACTATATGTGAATTTTTGCCTACTTTTTTTTTTTTTTGGTTTCGCAAGGTATCCTCATAGCCGGTAGCCGGGAGATTAATCCTCCGTTTCTCTGTCAGCACATTAAGCGATATGAAATTGACCATAGAGTTTGCTCCATTCGGCATCGCCATGGGCTAGGAATATCTTCTCTTGAATTGATCCAATAAATAAGGCAAAGGCAGTAACACAGTAGTTCTACGGATGGCCTAACTCAACCCCTAAAATCCATGAACCGTCGTCCGGCTGTTACAAGCCATCATTTTATTCACTGTTCCTGCAAACATAAAAAAAATTCAAATTAAATTAAAAAGTTTCATAAACACAAGTTTAATTATTTTTATATAAACTAAAAATTTATATTAACAGAAAATGTACTGATGTATTTAGATTAACACTTCAATTGATTAGCAAAAGCAATAATATAAATAGACATATAATTATGCCTAAAGTCATTCTAGTCACACAGATCAATTTTGTTATTGTATTTGTTGGTAAATTGCAATGAACTTAAATAAATGGTGCCATTCAATAAATTTCAAGTGTAAAGAATAAAAATTGTTTCAAACAAATAAAAAGGAGAAGTTTTCTTTAAGGCTTACCCTTTTTTTGATAGCACAATAATGTATCGTTTTAAACTTATCTTTTTTGAAGATAATGTTGCAGGATATTTACATATAGAGCAATTAATAGAATTTAGATATGTGACACACGTTACAAATGAATAA
>NW_025856239.1:0-1592 GCF_002878395.1 Capsicum annuum | reverse complement strand
ACCTCATCTTGGAAAAGCTCTCTACCCCCATTGTTCCAATTGAAAATATAATATAGTACATAAGCCTCCAAGATACATATATATGAGTAGAAGAGAGAGAAAGAGAGAGTTAGAGAGAACATTAATACATCAAGGCTAAAAAACTTCTAGATCACCACAGCAACCATACTCTCTATCATACTATAAAGGGTAGGACATTTCGTAGATAGCAGAATGGGTAAGCTACCGTTACTCATATACTCCTCAAGGCATTCATCAAATTAGAATCCCTATCAACATAAAAATGAGAATGCATCACTGGATTCTAAAATTGTCACAAATTGTATAAATTTCGGACAGCTATGAGAAAAATGGTGTTTTAGCTCTTTACAGACTTTTTAAAACTTTATGTCTTTTCTTACCAAAGATATTCATTTGTACACCATCGTTCATTTTTATAGATAACATTTGTTTCTATACATAAGAAATCTTCATTTTTACTCGTAAGATATATTCATTTTTACATGGAAGATATCTTCATTTTTATGCAAAAGAAATCTTCATTTCTACACTAACAGCTATTCATTTTTGTTACATAGAAGATATCAAACTTCATCCAGTTTTTTCACACGGAAGATATCAATCTTTATCCATTTTATTAACAAAGAAGATATCAATCTTTATCCATTTCATTAACATAGAAGATATCAATCTTCATCCATTTCATTAACAAAGAAGATATCAATCTTCATCCATTTCATTAACAAAGAAGATATCAATCTTTATCCTATTTTTAAACACATTAGATATCAATGACTTCAATAGTTCAGTCAGTCAATGTAGTTAATGAGTTTCCTGATTTTTTCCCAAATATTTGCTAGGGGTTACTTCCAATAGAGAAATATAATTTGGGATTAACCTTCTTCTAGATACTAAACCCATCTCAATACGTTCATATCGTATGGATCCCACCGAGCTTAAAGAGTTGAAAGAGCGACTCAAAGATCTTTTAGATAAAGGTTTCATATGACCTAGTGTTTCTCCATGGGGCGCTCCCATCTTTGCGCAAAATAAAGATATCTCTTTATGAATGTGAGTCGACTATCGTCTGTTGAATAAACTTACAGTCTAGAACAAATATCCTCTTCCTAAAATTGATGAATTATTTAATCAACTCCAAGGTGCAAGTTATTTCTAAAAAATAGACCTTAGATTTGGGTATCATCATCTTGAAGTAAGGGAATATGATATCCCAAAGACAGCTTTCAGAACTCGTTACGGTTATTTTGAGTTTTTAGTCATGTCCCTCGGGCTAAGAAATACCCCAGCAGCCTTCATGGACTCGATGAACAGAGTTTTCAAACAGTATCTGGACATGTTTGTCATAATCTTTATCGATGATATTCTTGTCTACTCTCGTAGTGAGGACGATCATGCAGACCATCTTAGAATTCTGTTGCACATTCTTAGAGATCACCAATTATTCACCCAATTCAGTAAATGTTAATTTCGGTTAAGGGCCGTATCTTTCCTTGGTTATATTATTTCCAGTGAAGGTATTAGAATTGATCCTCAAAAGACAAAAGCCATAAGAAATTGACCTAGACCTATTT
>NW_025856238.1:0-1210 GCF_002878395.1 Capsicum annuum | reverse complement strand
AAACTACTCATACTCTTATCACCAAGCACTACTACAAAATCTAGTTAACCATTATAAGTGTAGCACTGAAACAACTATGGAACATGAAAGAACAACTTACTTGGTGATTAATTAGTGAAGAATCGGGAAGGTGAGCCTGCAGGATTAGATGAGAAAAGAGAAAACCTTGGAGAGGGCAAGGATGCTTGGGCGGAGCTTAGGTTTAAGAAAAATTGAGTGGTGTTTAAGGGTAAAGGATATATTTAAAAGATGAGACATGGGTCGGGTTGGTCCATTGACAAACGGGTTATTAGGAAACATTTACGGTGATAGGCGGCGCCTATGGAATCGCCTATGCATAAGTAGGCGGCGCCTAACCTACCGCCTAAGTTGGCATAGGCGGCGCCTAGCCTAATGCATATGTGAGGCAGTGAGCATAGGGCGATGGTATAGGCGGCGCCTAGCCTATCGCCCATGTTGGCATGGCAGCACCTAGACTATCGCCCATGTTGGCATAGAAGGCGCCTAGCCTATCGCCTATGTGAGGCAGTGACCATAGGAGATGGCATAGGTAGCGCCTAGCCTATCGCCTATGTAAAGTAGTAAGCATAGGCGGTGCCTAGCCTATCGCCTATGTGAGGCAGTGAGCATAGGCAATGACATAGGCAACACCTATCCTATTGCCCATGTTGGCATAGGCGGTGCCCAACCTATCGCCTATACTCCATCATTCCTAGACTTACCACCATTGACATGGCTCACTTTCAAATCAAAATTTAGGGCTAATCTCCTCCTTTGTACTTCATGCACCTACACTTAATCGAAAACAACAAAAGTGATTAGAAGGATGGGTTGCCTTCCACCAAGCGCCTTAGTTTTGGTCGTGGCTCAACTCTTCTTTTTGAATTTTTATTTATCAAAAACAAACTACTAGTAAAATAAAAATGATTAAAATGATGGGTTGCCTCCCATGTAGTGCTTGATTTATTGTTGCGGCATGACATAGTTATCTCGATTACTCAGACTTCATCAAGATATATGGTGGTTATACATTTTATCAAGTCGGTTGGACCGATATATAGCATCACTCTTTGGCTATTCACCTTAAAGATACTACCATCATCGTTTTCTAACTCCACTACTCCAGATGAGTAAACTTGGCTGATTCTGAATGGACAAGACCATTTAGACTTCAACTTACCTGGAAATAGCTTCAGTTTGGAGTTGAAAA
>NW_025856237.1:0-1187 GCF_002878395.1 Capsicum annuum | reverse complement strand
AAATTATTGCTCGTGGTGATATTATGGTGAGCAAGATTAATACTCGTGATAATCCTGCTGATATGATGACCAAGACACTACCAAGTCCCAAGTTTGAGCATTGCTTGAACTTGGTTGGTGTTAGCTGTTGAGATGTGCCTTTAGGGGCTTTTGTGGAAGAGGTGGAGAGTTTGTCTTGAAATGGATTTGAGTTCTGAATTAGAATTCGTGTTAAGGTGGAGATTGTTAGAGTTGTGACTCGAATTATGTTAAGTGGGCCCTAAATGGACCTTTATGTTTTTGGGACTATGACTTATTTGTATGCACGTATTATATAAGTGCATTTTGTGGGTTATTTTGTGCATTGAGAAAATTCAGCCTTCTCCACATTGTACTCTCTTTCTATCATAGTGAAACCTCCTCTGCCTTTGCCCGCGATTTTTTTCGCAAGGATTTCCACGTAAATCTGTGTGTTGTTCTTGTTTTCTTTTACTTGTGATTTGCTTATTCTGTCTGAATCCTAACAATATTAAATTTATTAATAACTATTAATAAAATAATTTGCTTCGGCTAATTTGTCACAAATCATGTCATATAAATATATTAAATTGTTAAATTCATGTAAATTTTAATAAAATCAATACAAGAGTAAATTAAAATAAATATAGTCGGATTCATTTTTTATAGTAACAATTTTTATTTTATTTTGGTGTTTTGAGACGTGACCACCAACGATAAGTAAAAAGTTTGAATGTATCTTTTAAGTATGCTACGGGTGTGTTCGGTAACCAAAAAAAAATCTAAAAAAATAAATTGCTTCTTACTATTTTTTTGTGTTCATTACGCAAATAAAAAAATATTTCTAGAAATATTTGTATATATTTAACACAAACAATGAGAACGAACATAATAAGGAGGGTGGGATACGAAAAAATTACGAACCTTTTTTAAAAAATGAATATTTGGGGGTAAGATAGTGGAGTGGGGGTCGAGGGTAGGGGTAGGGGTGGGGTACAAAAAAAATTCTGAACCTTTTTTTAAAAAAAAATATTTGGGTGTGAGGTAATGGAGTGGGGGTTGAGGGTAGGGATAGGGTAAGATTTTTTTTTTTTTTCTATTTTTTAAATAAGTATTTGTTTCGTGGGTGGATGGGAGAGGAGGGGGTGGTGGGGTATGAAAATTCTGTAAACCTTGAAAAAAAATTGGGG
>NW_025856236.1:0-4784 GCF_002878395.1 Capsicum annuum | reverse complement strand
TAAATTTATCTACCATTTCGTCAGATAAATAATAATCCATTTCTCATCAAATTGCTATTTTCAAAATATTCCCTTCAATCATGCACATAACAAAATATGATCACTTTAGATTGCTATATACTATATTATTCTTAAATAACATATTCTTCGTTCACTATTAGCATGGTCATCTGGATACTTTTACCTTAAACAGCGCCTCTACTCTGGTTACTCCCCTATCACGGCTTTCTTGACTCACCGGTTTCACCTTTAGGATGACATAGTTCTTAGGAATTTTTTTTCTTTTCCACTTTGCTAATAAACATCTTAACATGCTATTTTTCGAATAACTCTACTATAAAGCAACTAACATGAACTTATTTTATCATATCATGATTGTTAGGAATTTATGAATTTAGCTATTCATAATAGTAAATGAATATACCTATTCTGGTAGTTTTGATAATTCTAAGCTATTATATTTTCATCTTCTTTTTTATCAAGAGTATTTATTTCTGTGTTTCTATTTTCTAGGTTTTCTCTATTACAAAGTCTGACAAACTTAAAAAAAGTCAAAAACCTTATAGTAGGCTAATAATGGTACCTACCTAACCTAACTATACAATGTCTTTTACGTAAAAGAAATCAAAATCTATAATAATTCACATGTTGAAAATTATAAGTCATATGTCCTTTTCATATCTTTATGACTTTGATAACTTTTGTCTTTTTTTCTTTATCCGTAGTTGATTTTCCTTCGTTGCTGTCTCTATTGTATCTGCTACTTTTTTATCTTCTTTCCAGCTGGCATGCTTATCTTTATTCTAGCTGTATATCTGGGACAATATTATCTTCTCCATTACATCTCGAACATTGATGGTCTGGATATTTATGTCTAATTATCTTGCAATATCTTATCAATAATCCGTCTGAAATGAATCCTCTCTTAATTGCCCTTGCAGTAGATTATTTTTCTGGGTTAAGTAATGTCATCATCCATTGTCTAACATCTTCCATATCTGCTTGTCATAGTTCTTTTGAATTTGAATAAATCATCTGATGGTCTCTTGAATAATAGCTCCATATTCGGTTTCCATTGGTATAATTGTTTTCTAGTTCTTGAATAATTGTAGCTAGTCCAATAAGTCGTTTGTTTGCATAAAAATTAGGTATCTTGATTCTGGGTATCTCTGGCTGCTGCACAATATCTTCTGGTATAATCATATCTCTGGTTAATCCTATTTTTACGACTTGTATAACTGATTTTATCTCATCGTATAATTTCTCTGCTGGTGCATTATAACACTTTATATAAAATAGATTTCCTTTGGTTACTCTTTTATAGGTGTTAAATATTTTTTGTAATTCTTCCATAGCTGATAGTTCTTCTCCATCTTGGGTGTATATGGTATTTAATAATCCATAATCAAACAAGTTTTTATTAAGCTTGGGTTGGTTTTTGGGTAGTGCAATTAGCTTGTTGTGACCTTGTAATCTTTGAGTTATATAGTTTGTGTTGGGTTCTTTGGTATCTATAGCTCTGGGGTTAAGGTTTAGAAAAGTTTGTACTCGGTAGATATTTTCTATGTATTTTTGGGTTGTATAGTTATAAACTTTTTTATCTTGGTTCAGACTATCTCGATATGTGGTAATTTGTGAGGGTATGTTCAAGAGGTCTTTTTGTATTTTTGGTGTAAATGTTTTTTCAGATGTTTTATTTAAGTTAATATTCTGGTATCTTTGTCTAATAAATCCTTTGCGTGTACCTGCAATTGTAGATTGATAAACGTTATGGGTTTTACGGAGTGTCCCAACATCTCCTTCTAGCTCTGGAATTTTAATATCTTCCTATCGACATAGCTCTGCACACTGCTGAGTTAGCTGATTTGTAGCTACAGACTTCAGTTTAACTTCATTAGTCTTTACCTTTTCTATTTCATTACCCATACTGCCCACTTTCATTGAAAGCGTTGTTAGGGTTTTGAATATCTTTTCTAAAGCATCATCTTCTATTATATCAGTCTGCGTAACTTTGTCTTGATATGTAATCTGCAATAACGTTTTTGTTAGTACTAATTACTTTAATTGTAAATGTAAAATTTAATATATTCAATACTAGTCTCCGAATCTCTTTTGTTGTAACTGAATTTTGTATTTTCTTTGTTAGCCACCAACGTACCTGTGTATTATCTGCTCGTACAATAAACTTGTTATTTACAATATATGGCTCAAATGCTAATAAACATTTATATAATGTCTATAATTTTTTTTTATTTCCCATTTTTTATTTTTGTTTCATTAAACGTTCTTGAATAATATCTACAATGATGTTCTATTTTTTTTATTTTCGTACCTATATTTAAGTACTCCTCCATAACTACATTCACGAGCATCTGTTTCTACTATATATATAAATTTTCTATTTTGGTCAGGAAATTGTAATTTTAGTAATTCTTTACAAAGTGTTTTAATTTTCTGAACTTGTTTTGTATCTTTTTTATTTTTTTCTGTAAAGGCTTTAGATTTCTGCTAATTTTTGTATATATTCCCTTACTTGGTTTACTAATCCCAAAAATGATTGTAATTTATTTTTTGTATCTAATTCTTCTTTTGAATTTATTATTTTTTGTACTATATTTTGTTGCATTTTTACTCCACTTTTATATATTTGTGTTCCTAAAAATTCTATCTGATTTTTCATAATTTTAGCTTACTTTTCACTTAAACTTATTCCCAATTTTTCTATTATATCTGTAAATTATTCTAATAATTTTAAATGTTCTTCTTTGGTTTTTGTATATAATAGTATTTCATCCATATATACTATACAATTAGGTAATTATTTAAAATAACTATCCATAGATATTAATATTTACCTGGTGCATTTTTATATCCAAATAGTAGTAAATTCCATTCATGAAATCCTTGTGGTACCGTAAATGCGGATAATTCCTTAGATTCTTCTTCTAACTTTAAATGGTAAAATCCTAATTTACAATCAAATTTGCTAAAGTAATTATATCCTTTTATTTGTCTTATTTTTAATATCAATTTGGTATTGGGTAATTATATGTCATAGCTTTTGCATTTAGATTTCTGTAATCAATATCCTTTTTCCTCTTTTTTGTTTACTATGTTTATTAACTATAAACGCTGGACTATTATGTTTACTATTATTCTTTTGTATATATTGTTTTTCTAATAATTCATCTATATGCATTTTAAATTCTTTTAAATCGTCAAAATTATATGTTAATGGTTTTTGAGTTATTATGCTATTTTTATGTATTAATTCAATTTTTATAGTAGTTTTATGTTTTTTCCCATCCTTTTAATGGATTTTCACTCTATATTTGTTCTAATTTTTTCTTAATTATTTCTATCTTATTTATTGAAAATATTGCTATTTCCTTTTTATTTATTGAAAATACAACTACTTCCATTTTATCTTCAGTATTTTTTATATTTTCTAATTTTTGTGTAATTTTTTCAGTTCCTTCTATCCAATCAGTTTTCTTTCTTATTTTATTAGTAACTCTTTTTGCTCTTACTTTCTATTTACATGGTGTTGTAAACCACTGTAACACCCCGAAATTGGGTCCTGACACGTCACACGGCGCTTAGAATCACAAGTGATCCCAAGCTAACCCTTCTACTGGCATAACCATAAACAACTGAATAAAAGTACAAATCTATACAAATCAACGAAAAATAACTCTTTTCTGAATATGATAGATACAAAACTAAATTTACAAGATTACAACTCTGCTTTTACAACCAAAACTGAAACGGAATACATCAACTTTTACTGACTGTCTATGAAGCCTCTACTAGTACTGACTGTAGGTAGATGGGTCATGACTCCCGACTAACCCAACTCTATACGACTGAATAAAGAAAATACAACACTTCTCAAACTGTATAACTAACTCAAGCCTTTGAATCAAAAGGACTCATCACCTGCTGACTGGATGCCGCGAACTGACTGGATCTAAAGATGTACACTATACCTTGTACCTACTTTCCGAGAAAATATAGCCCACATACGAATATGTGGGTCATTACCATGGAAACATACCGAGTATATGGGGTTGCAATGCATATATAAAATAATATCTTAATATCATCACAGTTTCTAAAATTATGCATGCTGATATAAATGACTCACTTAGCTCGAATTAAAATCATCATAATCATAAGAGAGTAAAATATATCGGGTGAAACATGAGAGTCATCATAATAAATCTCAATTCACTTCCATCTCGATTCCAAATCATCAAAGCAATCAAATCTCATAACAATTCTCTTTGGAATATATATTCATTAAATCTTTCGAAAATAATGACTTTCTCAAACTCAGTCTTTCAAACAAATATGTTTTCATCTCAGATAGAAGAATAAGAATTTTCATATTAGTTAGGAGAATGCACATACACACATTGGGAGTTTCTCATAACCGACATAAACCATGTGAGCTACATGGAGTCCAACGTCCAATCCACGTTGGGGAGAGCTATCCCATCCTTGCCATCGGAGTAGAACCTTAATCTTTTATTCATTAGTGATCACACTATATATAAATCAGCCTCAGGTTCACAATGTATGGGGGCACGTAGTTCTAGGGAAGTACCAATCCTGCTATACCTCCCGCTTAGTGCTAAAGACTACTCCCAAACTTAGCTCAGATATTTTCAAAAGAAAATCCACTAATAAATATTTCAACAATTCACAACGGGAGCCATCATGCTACCTCTTTCATAACAAATCAATAAAAGTGGATTTCTTTTCTCATCTCGGTTTCAAAA
>NW_025856235.1:0-1687 GCF_002878395.1 Capsicum annuum | reverse complement strand
GGTAATCTGGATACTTTTCCCTTAAACAGTGCCTCCACTTTGGCTACTCCCCTATCACGGTTTTCTTGCCTCACCAGTTTCACCTTTAGGATGACATAGCTCTTAGGGATTTTTCTCTTTTTCTACTTTGCTAATAAACTTCTTAACATGCTATTTTTTTGAATAATTCTACTATAAAGTAACTAACATGAACCTATTTTATCATATCATGATTTTTAGGAATTTATGAATTTAGCTATTCATAATCATAAATAAATATACCTTTTCAGGTAGGTTTGATAATTCTGGTCTTTATTCATCCTAGAATTTGCTTAGAAATATATCTTCTTTTTATTAAATATTCAAAAGTTTTTTGTTTACAAAGAAGGAGGCTTGCTTCAACACATGAAGACTTGCCTTTAACTGAGCAAATGCTCATCTATTTATAAACTAAGAATGAAAGTGTGTATACTATTTTACTTTATACCTGTTCTAATATATCTTTACACGTCTCCCACTTAATAATTACATCTTTTACAAAAAGTCTTACAAAGACAAAAAAGCAATTATGGCAAGTGCCAAAAAGTCAACAAAATTAAAAGCCAATAGTTCCTATACATCATTTACGTAAAGGAAATCAAGAAAGCTATCTACATGTCGCTTTCATGATTTAATAGGTTGTCTTTTACTTTATTTGCTCCATTGTTATCTTCTAGCTGGCATCCTTATCTTCTTGGTTGATTTTATATTTTATTCTAGCTGGACTTCTGGGATATCTATTACATCTCAAACATAGATTGTCTGGATATTTGTGACTAATTATCTTGCAATATCTTGTTAATAATTCGTCTGAAATAAATTATTTTTTAATTGCTCTTGCAGTAGATTGTTTTTCTAGGTTAAGTAGGATCATTATCCATTGTCTGATATCTTCCATATCTGTTTGTCGTAGTTCTCTTGAATTGGAATAAATCATTTGATGATCTATTGAATAATAGCTCCATATTCGGTTTCCATTGATATAATTATTTACTAATTCTTAAATAATTGTAGCTATTCCAATAAGTCATTTATTTGCGTAAAAATTAGGTATCTCAATTTTGGGTATGTCTGGCTGCTGTATAATATTTTTTGGTATAATCATATCTCTGGTTAATCCTATTTTTACAACTTGTATAACTGGTTTGATCTCGTCGTATAATATCTCTACTGGTGCAGTATAAAACTTTAGATAAAATAGATTTCCTTTGGTTACTCTTTTATAGGTGGTGAATACTTTATGTAATTCTTCTATAGCTGTTAGGTCTTCTCCATCTTGGGTATATATGGTATTTAATAATCCATAGTCAAAACTTATTTTTATTAAGCTTAGATTGGTTTTGGGTAGTGCGATTAGCTTGTTGTAATCTTGCAATTTTTGGGTTATATAATTTGTGTTAGGTTCTTAGATATTTGTAGCTCTGGGGTTAAGATTTAGAAAAGTTTTTACTTTGTAGATATTTTCTATATATCCTCGGGCTATATGGTTATAAGCTTTTTTATCTTAATTCAAACTATCTCCATATGTGGTAATTTGTGGGGATATGTATTAAGGTTCTTTTTGTATTTTTGGTATAAATAGTTTTTAAATATCTTATTCATGTTCATGTTCTGATATCTTTGTCCACTAACTCCTTTGCTTGTACTTGCAATTGTAGAATGATAAATG
>NW_025856234.1:0-1280 GCF_002878395.1 Capsicum annuum | reverse complement strand
GTTTATTGTACGAACAAATAATACACAGGTACGTTGGTGGCTAACAATAAAAATACAAAATTCAGTTACAACAAAAGAGATTCGGAGACTAGTATTGAATATATTAAATTTTATATTTACAATTGAAGTAATTAGTACTAACAGAAACGTTATTGCAGATTATATATCAAGACAAATCTACACAAACTGATATAATAGAAGATGATGCTTTTGGAAAAGATATTCAAAACCCTAACTACGCTTTCAATGAAAGTGGAAAGTATGGGTAGTGAAATAGAAAAGCTAAAGACTAATGAAGATAAACTGAAGTCTATAGCTATAAATCAGCTAACTCAGCAGTGTGCAGAGCTATGTTGATCAGAAGACATTAAAATTTCAGAGCTAGAAGGAGACGTTGGGATACTCCGTAAAACCCATAACGTTTATCAATCTACAATTGTACGTACAAGCAAATGAGTTATTGGACAAAGATACCAGAATATGAACTTAAATAAGACATCTGAAAAACCATTTACACCAAAAATACAAAAAGACCTCTTGAACATACCCCCACAAATTACCACATATCGAGATAGTCTGAACCAAGATAAAAAAGTTTATAACTATACAGCCCAAAAATACATAGAAAATATCTACCGAGTATAAACTTTTCTAAACCTTAACCCCAGAGCTACAGATATCAAAGAACCCAACACAAACTATATAACTCAAAGATTACAAGGACACAACAAGCTAATTACACTACCCAAAACCAACCTAAGCTTAATAAAAACTTGTTTTGATTATGGATTATTAAATACCATATACACACAAAATAGAGAAGAACTATCAACTATGGAAGAATTACAAAAAATATTCAACACCTATAAAAGAGTAACCAAAGGAAATCTATTTTATATAAAGTGTTATACTGCACCAGCAGAGATATTATACGACGATATAAAACCAGTTATACAAGTTGTAAAAATAGGATTAACCAGAGATATGATTATACCAGAAGATATTGTGTAGTAGCCAATGATACCCAGAATCGAGATACCTGATTTTTATGCAAACAAACAACTTATTGGACTAGCTACAATTATTCAAGAACTAGCAAAAAATTATACCAATGGAAACCGAATATGGAGCTATTATTCAAGAAACCATCAGATGATTTATTCAAATTCAGAAGAACTACGACAAGTAGATATGGAAGATGTTAGACGATGGATAATGACATTACCTAACTCAGAAAAATAATCTACTGCAAGTGCAATTAAGAAAGGATTTATTTCAGA
>NW_025856233.1:138796-151746 GCF_002878395.1 Capsicum annuum | reverse complement strand
AATTTTTAGACCACAGCACGCCCAGACCCCAGACCCACCCTTGAAACCGTTGGCTATAATACATCCATCTAGCCCGAAAAAACCTCCGTTGCTGCCGTTTTGCCCATTTGACCACCCAAATGGCTACACTGACCTAAATGATCCATACTAGGCTAATACACAGCCTCCCTAGAATGCCCCGATCGATTTTCAGCCTACAACATGCACGGAACCTGAGCCCACCCCCAGAACTGTGTGCTATAGCACACCGATTTAGCCCAAAAATGCCTTATTTGCACCGTTTTCTTATTTGACCACACAAATGTCCTCTCCCACCCAAATGGACTACACTAGGATGCTCCCCAGCCTCCTTGTCATGCTCTGGTCGATTTTCGGCCCACGACACGCCCAGACCCCTGGCCCACCCCTACAACCGTGGACTATAGCACACTGATTTGGCCTAAAAATACCCCATTTTCACCATTTTACTCATTTGACTAGACAAATAGACCCGCCCACCCAAATAGCCCACACTAGGATACTCCCCACCCTTTCTAGCATGCCTCGATCCCACCCCCAACACTGTGGGCTGTAGCATACCAATTTGACCCAAAAATGCCCTGTTTGAACCATTTTGCCCGTTTTACCACCCAAATGGTCGTGCCCACCCAAACGGATCATACTAGGACTCTCCCTAGCCTCCCTGGAACACCTCGATAAATTTTTTAACCACGACACACCCAAACCCCGAGCCCACCCCCGGAACCATGGGCTATAGCATATTGATGTGGCCCAAAAATGCCCCATTTGCACCATTTTGCCCGTTTTACCACCCAAATGGCCCCGCCCACCCAAATGACCCATGCTAGGTTAATCCCCAACCTCTCCCAGCATGCTCGGACCCCATGCCCACCCCTAGAACCGTGGTCTATAGCATACCAATTTGGTTCAAAAATACCTCGTTTGCACCATTTTACCCGTTTGACCACCCAAATGGCCCAACCTATCCAAATGGACCATACTAGGATGCTCCACAACCTCCTTAGCATGCCCCAATCAATTTTCGGACCTCTGCACGACTGGACCCCGGGCCCACCCCCAAAACTGTGGGTTTAGAACACCGATTTGGCCTTAAAATGCCAAGTTTTCACCGTTTCACCCTTGTGACTACCCAAATAGCCCTGACCACCCAAACAGACCACACTAAGATCCTCCTCAGCCTTTCTGGCATGCCCTAGTCAATTTTTGACCCACATCATGTTTGGAAACCTATCCCACTCCTGAAACTGTGGGATATAGTACACCGATTTGGCTGAAAATACCTCCGTTGATGTCGTTTCACCTGTTTGACTACCCAAATAGCCCGTAGACCTAAATAACCCACACTAGGATGATCCCTGGTGTCCCTTCCATGCCCCATCAATTTTTGACCCACGACACACCCAAACCCCTAGCCCACCCTTAAAACCGTGGGCTATAGCACACTGATTTAGCCTTAAAATGCCCTATTTGTACTATTTTGCCCGTTTGACCACCCAAATGGCTCCTTCCACCCAAACGGACCATATTAAGACGCTCCTTAGTCTTTCTGGCATACCCCGATTAATTTTTGTCCCATGGTACGCCTGGACCCACCCCCAAAACAATAGGCTATAGCACACCGATTTAGCCTAAAAATACCTATTATGTTGTCATTTCGCCTGTTTGACCAACCAAATGGCCTCGCCGACCAAAAAACCCACACTAGGCTAATTCCCAGCCTCTCTAAAATGCCCCGGTCAGTTTTCGGCCCACAGCATGCCCGAACCCAAGGCCCACCCCAGAACTGTGGGCTATAACACACTGATTTGGCCTAAAAATGCCCTATTTGTACTATTTTGCCCATTTGACCATCCAAATGGCTCCGTTCACCCAAACATACCATACTAGAATGATATCCAGCCTACCTGGCACGCCCTGATCAATTTTTGTCCTATATCATGCTCGGACCCCAGGCCCACCCCTGGAACTGCCGACTATAGCACACCAATTTGGCCCAAAAATGCCCTATTTTCATCATTTTGCTCGTTTGACCTCCCAAATAGACCCTCCCACCCAAATGAACCATACTAGGATGCTCCCTAGCTTTCTTGGCATTCCTCGATCCCACTCCCATAACCGTGAGCTATAACATACTGATTTTGCTTAAAATGCCCTATTTCACCCATTTTACCACCTAAATGTCCTCGCCCACCCAAACAGACCACACTAGAACATTCCCTATCCTCCCTGACCCATGGGACACCCAAACCCCAGGCCCACCCCCAGAACCACAGGCTAAAGAACATCGATTTAGCCCAAAAATACCCCGTTTGTATCATTTTTCTTATTTTACCATCCAAATGGCCCCGCCCACCCAAACGATCCACACAAGGTCAATCCATAGCCTCCCTTGCATGCCCCGGTTGATTTTCGTCCCCCAGCACGCTCGAACCCCATATCCGCCCCTAGAATCGTGGGCTATAACACATCGATTTGGCCCAAAAATTCCTTGTTTGCACCGTTTTACCACCCAAATAGCCACACCCACCCAAATGGACCATATTAGGATGCTCCCCAGCCTCGCTGGCATGCCCTGATCAATTTTCAGCCTACGACATGCCTGAACCCTGGGCTCACCCATGGAACTGTAGGTTTATGACACACCGATTTGGCCTGAAAATACTCCAATTACACCGTTTTGCTCATTTGACCACCCAAATGGCGCTATCCACCTAATCGAACCACACTAGGATGCTCTCTATCATCCTTGGCATGCCACGGTCGATTTTCGGCCCATGACACAATCAAATCCCAGGCCCACCCCTAGAACCGTGGGCTATAGCACACTAATTTAGCCTAAAAATGCCCCATTTGCACTGTTTTACCAGTTTGACAAGCCAAATGTCCTCGCCGACCCAAACGGACCACTCTAAGACACTCTTCAGCCGCCCTGGTATGCCCCGGTCAATTTTTGACCTACGTCACGCTTGGAGCTTTGGCCCTCTTAGAACCGTGGGCTATAGCACACTGATTTAGCTCGAAAATGTCCTGTGTGCACCGTTTTGCCCGTTTGACCACCCAAATAGCCCCTCCAACCCAAACAGACCACAGTAGGATGCTCCACAACCTCCCTGGCACACACCGGTTTATTTTTGAGATACAGCATGCTCGGACCATCGGCCCACCCCTTGGAACCATGGTCTATAGCATACTAATTTGGCCCAAACATGCATCGGTTGCACCGTTTCACCCGTTTGACCACCCAAATAGCTCCGCCCACCCAAACGGACCATATTAGGATGCTCTACAGCCTCCCTATCATGCCCCAATCAATTTTTGGCCTGTAGCATGCTCGAACCCTGGGCTAACCCCTAGAATCGTCGCCTATAGCACATTGATCTATCACGAAAAAACCTCTGTTGACATCATTTCACCCATTTGACCACCCAAATAGCCATGCATACCCAAATGACCTATACTAGGCCAGTCCATAGCCTCCCTAGCATGCCCCAATCAATTTTCAGCCCACAGCATGCTCGGACATCAGGCCTATCCCTACAACCATGGGCTATAGCACATCGATTTGGCCAAAAAATGCCCTATTTGCATTATTTTGCCCATTTGACCACCCAAAAGAACCACACTAGGAAGCTCCCCAGTCGATTTTTGGCCTATGACAAGCCTGGACCCCTGGCCCACCCTTGGACCCGTGAACCATAGCACACCGATTTGGCCCAAAAATGCCCCATTTTTCCTATTTTTCCCATTTGACCACCCAAATAGACTCTCCAACCCAAACGGACCACACTAGGATACTCCCTGGACTTCCTGGCATACCCCAAGCCTATCTCCAAAATCGTGGGCTATAGCACACCAATTTGGCTTGAAAATGCCCCGTTTTCACTATTTCTCCCATTTTACCACCCCAATGGTCGTGCCCACCCAAACGGACCATACTAGGATGCTCTCTAGCCTCTCTGGCATGCCCTAATCAATTTTTGACCCACGGCACACCCATACCCTGGGTCCATCCCTGGAACCATGGGCTATAGCACTTTGATTTGTCCCAAAAATGCACCGTTTGCATCATTTTGCCTGTTTTACTATGAAAATGTCCCGCCCACCCAAACAACCCACACTAGGTCAATCCCCAGCCTCCCTGTCATGCCCCAATAGAATTTCGGCCCCCGACATGCCCGGACGCCGTGCCCACCCCTAGAACTGTGGGCTATAGCACACAAATTTGGCCCAAAAATACCTAGTTTGTAATGTTTTGCCCATTTGACCACCCAAATGGGCTCACCCCAAAATGGACCAAACTAGGACATTTCTCAGTCTCTTTGGAACGCCCCAGACAAT
The DNA here is from genome assembly GCF_002878395.1 of Capsicum annuum. Classification (NCBI taxonomy): domain Eukaryota; kingdom Viridiplantae; phylum Streptophyta; class Magnoliopsida; order Solanales; family Solanaceae; genus Capsicum; species Capsicum annuum. The sequence goes on along the minus strand of NW_025856233.1, from coordinate 147,387 downwards.
TTCAACCTACTGCACACCCGGACTCTGGTTCCACCCCCTAGAACCGTGGGCTATAGAATACAAATTTTTCTGAAAATATCCCTGTTGATGCCATTTTGATCACTTGACCACCCAAATGGCCCCGCTGACCCAAACGAACCACATCAGGATGCTTCTCAACCTCCCTGGCATGCCTCAATTAAGTTTTTACCCACGACACGCCCGAACCCCTATCCCACCCCTAGAACCGTGGGCTATAGCACACTAATTTAGCCCAAAAATGCCCCATTTACACTGTTTTGCCCGTTTGACCACACAAATAGCCCCGTCCACCCAAACGAATCACACTAGGATGCTCCCCAAGATCCCTAACACGCCTCAGTCGATCTTCATCGCACGACACACCCAGACCCCGAGACCACCCCTAGAACCGTGGACTATAGCACACCATTCTGGAACAAAAATATCCTGTTTACACTATTTTGGCCATTTAACCACCTAAATAGACCCCACCTACCTAAACAAACTACACTAGCATGTTTTCCAGCTCCCTAGCATGCCCCGATCAATTTTTCGCCCATGGTATGCCCAGACCCTGGGCCCACACCCAGAACTATGGGAAATAGCTCATCGATTTGGTCCAAAAATGCCTCGCTTACACCATTTCTCTGGTCTAACAATCCAAATGCCTTACCCACCCAAATGGATTACACTAGGACGCTCTCTATCCTCCCTAGCATGCCCCTATCAATTTTTGGTTAAAAACACGCCCATACCCCAGGCCCACCCTCAGAACCGTGGGCTATATCATACTAATTTGGCCCGAAAATACCCTCGTTGGCATTGTTTTACCCGTTTGACAATCCAAATGGCCACGCCGATCAAAACCACCCATACTAGGCCAATCCTTAGCCTCCTTGGCATACCTCGGTCAATTTTTGGCCCTCAGCATACCCGAAACCCAAGCCCACCCTAGAACCGTGGGCTGTAGCACACCAATTTGGCCCCAAAATGTCCCATTTTGCCCGTTGGACCACCCACATGGCCTCGCTCACCCAAATAAACCACACTACGACACTCCATAGCCTACTTGGCATGCCCCAGCTAATTTTTAGCCCCATGACATACTTGGGTTATAGCATACCGATTTGGCTCGAAAATGCCCCGTTTGCACTATTTTGCCCATTTGACCACCCAAATGGCCCCGCGCACCCAAATGGACCATACTAGGATGATCCCCAACCTCCCTGGCCTTCTTTAATAAATTATCACGTCCGAAACCCAGGCCCACCCCTGGAACCGTCAGCTATAGCAAACTAATTTTACCTGAAAATGTCCCATTTCCACCGTTTTGCCCGTTTGACCACTCAAATGGCCCCACCCACCTAAACAAGCTATACTAGGATAATCCCCAGCCTTTCTGGCATGCCTCAGTTGATTTTTTACACATGTCGCACCCGAATCCCAGGGCCACCCCCAAAACTATGGGTTATAGTACACTGATTTGGCCCAAAAATGCCTTATTTGCACTGTTTTGCCCGTTTGACCACCCAAATGGCCCTGCCTACCCAAACGGACCATACTAGGATGCTCTTCAACCTCTCTGGCATGCCCAGGTCGATTTTCGGCCCACAACATACTTGGATCTCGAACCTACCCCCGAAGCTAAGGGTTATAACTATAATACCCCAAATTATAATTAGTGAGTAATTATAATTGAAAAAAATAGTTTATAAGAGATATGGACTAAAGCCCATATTAATAAGAAAAAATAAAAAAATTTAAAAGAGTTAGGCTCGTGTCTCATATCCAATTCAAATTGAATTGGGAAAAACAATATATTATATATTAACAAAAAAAGGTTTTTGCCATCATAGGATTAAGACGGCAAAGGTTAGGAGCAACTAAGGTAGTAACTAATTTGTCAATCACGCTGAAGAGGAAAAAAAATCAATTGTTCCTTCAGTTAAAAAAAAAGAAAGGTTTAAGGTTGATTGGAAAAGTCTTCCGGGTTTAAGATTCGATCGAAGGGAGTCATATCAATTGTTCGAGGTGAAAGGTTGGTATTCCAAAAATTATACTGTGAGTAGTAATCTTACCATAATCTGTGTTTGTTAACTTGTATATTTTATAGTTGATTTTGATGAAATAATGAGTTACGAAATACTTTGAAATTACATGTGGGCAAGTCCTTTATTTGATATGATATTGAAATGGTTATTTCAGATATGATATTATTATGATGAATATTCTTTACTTACATGAGATTAAGTATTTTTTATATGTGTTTTATTCAAGTTCACATGTATTATTATTGATATGAATTTTAAAATTATGTTCTATTCTAAAAGATGTTTTCATATGAATATCCTATTGTTTTCAAAGAATTTATGAATTGGAGTAGACCTTGATTGAATCCCGTAGCTAACAGCGGGATCGTTAGACCTGGTACACCTTACATTTACTGATAAATGTTATAGCCCTCGCTAGTGGGAAGGTAGAACTAGCACACTGTACTGATATGATATGGGACTCCTTTATGAGGGATCAACTTTTATGGTTTATTCTTAATAAAGAAGAATGTCACACTGATTACATGATTCATTCTTAGAAACCTCCCAAATATTTAATATTTGATATGATACGATGCTTTATGAGTTTATTACTGAACCATTGGTTCACTTTCTTACATGAAACAATGATACTGTTTATTGTTACTATTTTCTGAAAGAGAATTTATTTCATGATGTTTTATGACTTGTCCCCATTAAATAGTTATGGTTAAGGGTTATTACTCACTGAGCTAGCATCTCACTCCTTGCTATTATTTTTTAGAGAACACAGGTGATGGTGAGGATCTCATCGGCTAGAGGATTTGAGTAGCATATTCTTGGTGAGCCTTGTTCGCGTGGACTATAGTTTATTTATTTGTTATGTTTATTTTTCTTGAAAACTCTTAGTTTGCTCCATAGTCATGTCTTTAGAGTTTTGAGTGTTCTTTCATTATTTTGAATTTGTAGAGTAATTGACTTCCTTTTATTTTTGGAGATGGATTTCGTATTGATATTGGTAGTGTTAGTGCCTTGTTGATGGTTTATGATGGATTGTGTTGGTGTGATTGATGTGTTGGTTGTGGTGCTATTGAATTGAACAGGAAATTTTCTTGATAAGCCCAAAAACAAAGGAAACTCTGCCCAATTTTCTGTAGAATTCTGATGAGGCTTGCTTTGGAGTCCTAAACTCCTTACCGCCGGTCATGATCCTATTTTGGGTTGTGACAAAGTTGGTATCAAAGCCAGGTTAGGTTAATTTGGTAACTATGGAGCACACGATAGTAGTAGAATCTCAAATATGGTTATGTTGCCGGCCATTTCTATAATCGTGATTCTGTAAGAGCGTGATAGGATGTGTATTGAGCTTTTTTCTTATTCTTTCATACATGTGTGAAGTTTAGGATCAATTAGATGAATCTAACTATCTTATTTTGTTAATCAGATGGTTCATAGAGCAGCTACTGGTAGGGGAAGAGGTGACGTGATACGCCCAAATTACAACTCTCGTTAGAAAGTGTAAGCGGTCGCTGTCAAATATAGAACCCAACTGGGTTGGGTGTCGAATCCCACAGGGAATATGATCACTAAGTATTGCGATTATTATTAGACTGTTGGTCGAAGGTTCCAATATAAGGGGGGTTTGGTTTAAGTGCACAATAATATTATCAGTGTAACGATGAGATGATATGTGTAATTATATTTAATCACAGAGAATGGCAAGTTAGGGTTATGTCCACCTTGTAGCTTCTACTTCTCTATTAACTACGAGTAATATGAACTTTATACATGCATGCACTTATAGAGAGACGTATTTTAATTCTCAATCCAAGTATTTTTCAACCATCAAGGATTTATTCACCTTAGTTCTTTCAAACCCAAAGTGTATAACAAATTATACGAACTCTCCAAGAAGTTAACCCTGCTAAGGCATTAACGTGTAAAATAGAGGTTGGAAACCCTATTTTCTCGTCAAACTCTCTTTTCCAAATAATAACTTTTCTATTGAACGAGTTATTGCTATAATGGCGCATTCCCTATGTTTGCAACCACGAGAATTCAATCTAAATGAAGAGAGTAATGATATAAGTGGCGTGACACATCATAAATTCACAAACCCATAGCAATAGAGAGTATACTACAAGGTTTCCATAACCCTAACAAATAAGCTTAGCTACTCATGAATAAAACAGAAATCAAACTAGAAATATTCATCATACCAAAACTTAGAATGATCTTGGTGATGAAGATGACTAATGTGAATAAGAGAGAAACACGTTTTACTCTCTCTGTCACTCAACTCAGCCGTTTCTACCTTGTTTTCTAAATAATACAGAATCTGAATAATGTGAATAATCCCTAAAAATTCAGCAATAATGCTTTTAATAACATCCTTCTCTAATAAATTGCTACTGCATCCTTAACTATTTAAAAATACTGAGTTTTCCCTGTAAAAAGTTCCCATGCATCACATTCAGTCCAAAAGCTGCCTTCCCTTTTATGTGAAGTTTTCCTTCGCTGTCCACAGGTCCCCAAAGTGCTGAAATCTTCTTCATTAGTACCTGAAAAGCATGCTAATCATATAGGTCATCTCACTTAATTGAAAATAGACAAAAGTGCAAGAATTCTGTATTTTATCCTCAAAACTTAGCTAAAACATGGGTAAGTTATGGTGCTTAGACGTATAAATACGCCCAACATCACCGCCCCACACTTAAAGCTTTGTTTGTCTTCGAACAAAATAGTAAATCCTTGCGAATACCTAACTAAATTTCACAAGACCAACACAAAATTTTCAACAAGACATACACGGCAATTATTAACAAAGAGTAGATTTCTTGATCATTACTAGAAACAACTCACCCTCCAACATAGACTCATTAGGATGGTTAATTCGTATACACAAGTTAATCCAAAAAAAATCATATAAAACTACCCAACAATCATCAACCATGCGCGCTCACACAAAAAGTTACCCATAATCACTCATAGTTTTGCATTTTTCAAAAATATGGGTATAAGAACTTGCTTGCTCTCACTCTCACAAAGAATTCTTAGATTACAACTGATGACCATATGCTTTCCCTTAGTGTAATGCTCCACTAATATCAGAATGCTAAGGTTAGGATCAAATAGGTCTTTACGGGTTGTAAAGTAGGCTAAAGGGACGGGTAGGACTATTTTGGCCAAAAGTGGTGACTATGCTCCCTAAGCGCTTTAATACACTACCCTATGCCATTTACACTAACTTTTAACAACCACTCTACCTTCCTTTCATCTACCAACCCCCTTTCACCCATTTTTTTACTCAATCAAAAACACTATGATGGGAATGTACAACTCTCGGCAGACGCACCATTTTTTTCTTTTCTTTCTATTTTTTCTTTTTTTTATTAAGCATCCCTATGATATCCACCCTCGATCACATTTTCATGTACCAATAACTAAACTTTGGTGCATCACTTTCACCATTTTCCTCTTATTTTGCCTCACTCTTCACTCAACTTGATTCTACAATTTAAAGTGCTTAGGAGCTTTTGGATCAAATTATGGTCTTTTCAAAAAAAAAATGGATTAGGCTACATGTGGGGTTGCCAAAGAAAATAGCTAAAGGCTCAATAGATGTTCACTAGGACAATGTACAAAGGTAGGTAAAAAGAGGATAAACAAAATCAGGGCTGCCAAAGAAATGCCTAAATCATCTCCTAAACTCACAATCTTTATTTCGCTTCACACACACACTAGGCAAGTTCTAGCATCAGTTGCAACAAAGAATATACAATAAACTTACACACACATGGCACATGGTCGAGTTAATTAGGAGCACTATAGATTCTTGACCCAACAGATAAATGAATTAAACCACAAACAATTATCACAGAGTGAGTCACAACTTAGAGCCTAAATGTTTCAATAGTAATGATTCAGCACAAACTCCTGTTATAATGCCATGCCGTCTATAAGAACAATTTCATGCAAAATCTGACTAACTACAACTAACTACTATGACTAAATCAAAACGACTATAGAATAAATGCAGGCAAGCAGTACACAATACAGCAGACAAGGCAATCCGCAGACATATACCCGCACCCCACACTTATATGGAACACACTGCCCTCAGTGTAAATAAATAAGCAAAAACCTGCTTAGTCAGACTCCTCCTCTATATCCGGGGTCATACCCCCTGCGTCAAAATCATCATCAGTCTTCATCATCAGAGTTGTCCTCCACATCAGAGTCTAGCAGTCGGTGATCATCGTCTGTCAGCACATCATCATCTAGAGGTTTCTCAAAATTTACCCCCACTCCATACATGGCCTGAGCATGCTCATTAAGTGGGTAGTCATAGTCCAAATGCCGAAGCTCTGCATCAGTCGGCACACGACCCCCATTCATCATAGTAAACCTAGTCATGCCATACAGATGGTGAAAAAAACTTTTATCTCGAGCATGTCTCTCAGCAGTGGTAAGGTTGATGCCTTGACCAGTTTTTGGATCTTTGATTTTTGTGAGATCTACCTTCTTTGGGTTATGTGGCAACTTATGGTCTGCTGGGTCCTCCTCAATGTGCTCTTTTCTTAAAATGGCAGTCAACAAGTTCCCAAAGCTAAAATGAGACCTTTTGTATACCCTTGCTTTTTGCATCGACATTCGTATAACTGCACCAATGTTGATGGGAACATTCGTCATTAAAGCATATACCAAGTAGAATCGATCACGCGTGACCTTAGTGTATTGTGTCCCAGGAATCAAGCAGGAATTGACTATTCTTAACCATATGCGAGCTTCTCTGTTCAAACAAGCATATGGGTAAATATTGTGACCATTATCTTTATGACGAGTCCACCGGGTCATAGACCTTAATCCACACAACGTATGCCTGATGGCTCTGTAGGGAGGTCTGTTGTAGAGCTCCTTGAGTAGTGATTGATCCACACTTGGAGTACCCAAGAAAGAGTTGAAGAAATCAGCATTCAATTGCAAGACTTGCCCCTGAATCTTTACTTCATTACCCGTAGTCCTTGGGGACCAGTTGGCATAAAACTCTCGAGTCAAATCAAGATTACATTCGACCATGACTCAGAAGATAAAGTCAAGATTTAGTGCCATGATCTTAGCCAAAATGCGAGGGTCTCTCTTTGCTAAACTTTCCTTCTACATCAACTCCACATGGACATATTTCTTCACTTTATTGTTTCTATACCATTCCTTCCCTTCCTCCTCCAGAACCCACTTGATCCCAAAAGTATGTTGAGGCACTTGAAGAGAGGAGGAATTAGCCTGGTCTTTTCTTGACCTTTTTTGACCTTTTTGTGAGGTGGATGCTTTCTCCTTTCCCTGTCGTCCTTTCGAAGCTATGTTACCTGAAATCATAATAGGGTCATGTTAGTGTCATTTCGTAAAATTCACTATAATCAAAAAAGAACATAGTGATGGAACCACCCCACTTAATTTGTTTGCACAAACTAATTGAGTGAGTGATGTCGATTACTCAGACTTCATCGACATACATTTAGGTGGTACGTGCAAACAACATTATTAGCGCAATCACACTTTCAACCCTTCACTTTACATAACAATTTCTCAGTTTGATACAGAGAAGTAGCACACAATGGTCGTGTAATCTTGACTATCATTTCCAACTTTATTTCATTGGAGCAATGCAATCTTTGAGCAAGACTACCACATAGAAATCTTATCATGCTATAGTATAGAAACAATTACACAATCTTATGCTTTTGGTTAACCATGACCATTACTTCGATGAACGAGTTACTCACATACTCAAGCTTACAACTCCAAATATTATGCAATACCAATCAATACATGCCGGAGTAAAATCAAGAATACCCACAAGGATCCTTTCACTCAATGAGATGTACTTTTCAAAAATCATAACAAACCAACCATATTCTTATCACCAAGCACTACTACAAAATCTAGTTAACCATTATAAGCATGGCACTGAAACAACTACAGAACATGAAAGAACAACTTACTTGGTGATTAATTCGTGATGAATCGGGAAAGTAAGCCTGTAGGATTAGATGAAAAAAGAGAAAAACTTGGAGAAGTTGGGGATGCTTGGGCGGCACCTAGGTTTAAGAAAAATTGAGTGGTGTTTAAAGGTAGAGGATATATTTAAAGGATGAGCCATGGGTCAGGTTGGTCCATTCATAAACGGGTTAGTAGGCAAAAGTCATGTTGATAGGCGGCGCCTATAGCATTGCCTAAGCATAAGTAGGCGGCGACTAACCTATTGCCTATGTTGGCATAGGCGGCACCTAACCTATTGCCTATGTTGGCATAGGCGGCGCCTAGCCTATCGCCTATGTGAGGCAGTGAGCATAGGCAGTGGCATAGGCGGCGCCTAACCTATTGCCTATGTTGGCATAGGCGGCACCTAACCTATTGCCTATGTTGGCATAGGCGGCGCCTAACCTATCGCCTATGTGAGGCAGTGAGCATAGGAAATGGCATAGGCGGTGCCTAACCTATTGCCTATGTTGGCATAGGCGGCGCCTAACCTATTGCCTATGCCAACATAGGCAATAGGTT
>NW_025856233.1:137953-138696 GCF_002878395.1 Capsicum annuum | reverse complement strand
CTAACCTATTGCCTATGTTGGCATAGGCGGCACCTAACCTATTGCCTATGTTGGCATAGGCGGCGCCTAACCTATCGCCTATGTGAGGCAGTGAGCATAGGAAATGGCATAGGCGGTGCCTAACCTATTGCCTATGTTGGCATAGGCGGCGCCTAACCTATTGCCTATGTTGGCATAGGCAATTGGAAAAGGGGCGCACACTTGGTCGAATCTCCCACTTACCTGTATTGTTCCATCATTCCTAGACTTACCACCATGTACATGAATCACTTCCAAATCAAAATTGGGACTAATCTCCTCCTTTGTACTTCATGCACCTATACTTAATCAAAAACAACAAAAATTATTAGAAGGATGGGTTGCCTCCCACCAAGCGCCTTAGTTTTGGTTGTGGCTCGACTCTTCTTTTTGAATTTTTATTTATAAAAAACAAACTCCTAGTAAAACAAAAATGATTAAAATGATGGGTTACCTACCATGTAGCGCTTGATTTATTGTCACGGCACGACATAGTTATCTCGATTACTCAGACTTCATCAAGATATATGGTGGCTATACATTTGATCGAGTCAGTTGGACTGATATATAGCTTCACTCTATGGCCATTCACCTTAAAGACACTACCATCATTGTTTTCTAACTCCACTACTCCAGATGAGTAAACTTGGCTGATTCGGAATGGACCAGACCATTTAGACTTCAACTTACCTGGAAACAGCTTCAGTCTGGAATTGAAAAGGAGT